>NC_083435.1:17183661-17358661 GCF_020745735.1 Hemiscyllium ocellatum
AGGAGAAAGTGAGGTCTGCAGATGCTGGAGATCAGAGCTGAAAATGTGCTGCTGGTTAAAGCACAGCAGGTCAGGCAGCATCCAAGGAGCAGGGGATTCGATGTTTCGGGCATAAGCCCTTCTTCAGGATTCCCCTACAGTGTGGAAACAGACCCTTTGGCCCAACCAGTAACCCACCCAGACCTATTTCCCTCTGACTAATTGACCTAACAGTATGGAGCAACTTAGCACAGCCAATTCACCTGACCCAGGGTCTTTGGACTGTGGGAGGAAACCAGAGCAAACCCACGCAAACACAGGGAGAATGTGCAAACTCCACACAAACAGTCACTCCAGGCTGGAATCGAACCCGGGACCCTGGTGCTGTGAGGCAGTGGTGCTAACCACTGGGCCACCCATGCCTTCCCAAGGCAGTGAGAAGTGTAGATGGAGTCAATGGATGGAAGGTTGGCTTGCGTGATGAACTGGGCTGCGTCCACAACTCTCTGTCGTTTTGGACGGTTCTGGGCAGAGCAGTTACTGCACCAGGCCCTGGTGGAATGCTTTCTGTGGCGCATCGGTCAAAGTTGGTGAGGGCTGTTCTGCACTTCCTTAACCTCCCGAGGAAGAAGAGGTGTTGTCGTGTCTTCCTGACCATCGCACGATTGTGGGAGGTCCAGGGCAGATCGTGAACGATCATCACTCCGAGGAACTTGATGATCTCAACCATCTCCAACTCTGCTCCGCTGATGTAGGGAGGAGCGTGCCCTGAAGTCAATGTCCAGCTCTTTCATTTTGCGGACATTGAGGGAGAGAGCGTCATCACAAGCACTCTATTTTATGGGACAGTGTGGCCGAAAGTCAGTATGAATTAAGCATGAAGTATATTGCATGAGACCTTATCTATTCACCCTATCCATGCCCCTCATGATTTTATAAATCTCTGTCAAGTCACCCCTCAGACTCTGACCATCCAGAGAACACAACCTCAGCCTATTTAGCCTCTCCCTATAGTTCAAACCCTGGTAACAACTTTATTGGAGATCAATTATATAATGGATGGGCTTCAGCCGATCATAAGCGTCCTGTGTGCAGACAAAGCCAACGCCACAGCGTGGGATTCCTGGGCCTCCCTCCAGTGTCTCAGGTTTGGCGAGTGTCTCAGTTTCAATCAGTCTGTCCAAAACCTCAGAGCATCCCGAGCACTCAACTCCAACTGTCAGCCCATGCCCAGACTTGGTTCGTTCAGAACTCTGCTGGCTGGCTGGTCTCCCCATATCCTTTACA
Organism: Hemiscyllium ocellatum; assembly: GCF_020745735.1. Lineage (NCBI taxonomy): Eukaryota > Metazoa > Chordata > Chondrichthyes > Orectolobiformes > Hemiscylliidae > Hemiscyllium > Hemiscyllium ocellatum. Next base: position 17,184,928 of record NC_083435.1, read on the forward strand.
CCCATCCCACTAACCCGTGCTGAGCTGCACGGCCTATTCCTTACTGCCTCACCCCTCAAGTTCCTCATCTCCATAGGTAAGGTCATAGGTTCATAGCGACGTACTGCATGGAAATGGATCCTTAGGGACAATTTATCCATGCCGAGAGGATATCCTAAATTAGTCTAGTCCCATTTGTCGGCATTAGTCCCATATCCCTCTAAACCTTTCCTATTCACACACCCATCCAGATGCCTTTTAAATGCTGGAACTGTACCAGCCTCCATCACTTCCTCTGGCAGCTCATTCCACACACGCTCCACCCTCTGTGTGAAACCTTTACCATTTAGGTCCCTTTGACACCTTTCCCCTCTCACCTTCAGCCTGTCCCCTCTAGTTTTGGGCTCTCCCCTTCTCTGAGGAAAAGACCTTGTCTATTCACCCTATCCATGCCCCTCATGATTTTATAAACCTCTGTAAGGTCACCCCTCAGACTCTTACACTCCAGGGAAAACAGCTCCCAGGGCGGACTTCACCAGTTTCCTCATTTCCCTTCCCCCCACCTTACCCCAGTTCCAACCTTCCAGCTCAACACCATCCTCATGACCTGTTCTACCTGCCTGTCTTCCTTCCCACCCATCCACTCCAACCTCCTCTCTGCCCTATCACGTCCATCCCCACCCCCAGCCACCTATTGTATTCTTGTATACCCTCTCCTCAGCCCCCACCCCCCTCCCATTTATCTCTCCACCCCTGAGACTCCCTGCCTCATTCCTGATGAAGGGTTTTTGCCCGGAACGTCGATTTTCCTGCTCCTCGGATGCTGCCTGACCTGCTGTGCTTTTCCAGCACCACTCTAACCTTGACTCTGAATTCCAGCATCTGCAGTGCCCACTTTTGCCTGGAAAGTGGCCCCGGCCTATTCAGCCTCTCCCTATACTTCAAACCCTGCACATCTTTTCTGAGCCCTGTCAAACTCCCACGATATCTTCCCTGGAGCAGGGAGAGCAGAAATGAATGCAGTATTCCAAAAGTGGCCTAACCAATCTCCTGCAACATGACCTCCCAACTCCAATAATCAATGCATTGAATAATAAAAGGCAAACATACCAAGCACCTTCCTCACTGTCCTGTCCTGCTGTGACTCTGCATTCAAAGTACTCGGAAAGGTCAGCCATGCCTTTGTCCCCCTCCTACAGCCCTGCAATCTCTGACCTCTCCCTGACCTTCCTGATTCACCGTCTCCGGTCTTCGGCGCCCTGGCTTTGTCCCAGGTTTCTGAACCCTGACTTCAGCGACTCAAATCACCGCTCCCTCATTGCAAATCCCATCCCTCTCCTGCTCTCCCGTTCTGTCAATGAGGCAGGGTAGCCCACCTCCCCCAGCCCACACTGTCTAACTTGGGTAGGCAGTCAGGTTGGGTGGTTTCTTCGAGTGCTAGAAGTTAAGCCCTGGGTCTGGGGACTGTGTGAGTTTGGGCAGTGAGTTTCCTCCCCTTCTCTCTAACCCTGGAGGGAGAGGGTTAATCCAGTGCTCTGGTTTCTCTGCGTCTGTCAGCAAAGGCCTTTGCCTCCCTGGTCCTGCCTTGAGAGGGTTAACCACCCCACTGTTACGTACACATTACATTGCAATGCCTGGTGACTCAATGAATACGCCAGGATCAGAAATAGCTGTGGTGGTCTAAATATAGGCGCACACAATCCTATAGGCACTGAGCTCAGCTCTAAGTATAGGACAGCACCAATTACGAGATGCCGTGCCCATGATTTTGAAGTAATTACTTGGAGGCACCTCACTCCAAACATAGACAAGCAGGTGGGTGAAGGGAACTGTCATGCTCAGCACAACACCCCTTCTTAATAAACTTAGCACTCTCTTGCGAAACATAATTGCATCCCTCCCCCCCATCACCGATTCCTGATTGTATTTCAGTCCCTGCTGACGCATGGAGTCCTCAGTACCGACCTTCACTCCCTCCCGTCAGACCCTGCAAGCATGATGGGTTCCAACAAGCTATTCGACTGGGGAAGCTGTCGCAGTTGGCTCGCTCCCTGCCCAGACTCTTACATTCCAACTGCATAATGGCCTGGGGGTGGGGTGGGGAGGGGGGTATGTGGTGGGGGGATGCTGGTGATGATGACCCCCTCCCTCCCCCAGCTCCCCATCCCACCCCCACATCGCTCTGTAGCCCAGGAGCACCGTGTCCCATCTTGCAGCTGCCTCTGGTAAGTTCAGTGACCCTCGTCTGGCGAAGACACCGTTCAATCAGCAGGAAACGCACTCACTCAAGTCCCAGTGTGTGCCGAGGTGAGATTTCCAGGTTAAAGGATTCTCTTACTACACGGGGAACGGGTTGAGAAAAGTCAGGATGTTTTGCTGCACTTAACAAGACCACGCATGAAGTACTGTCAGCTTTCATCTCCTTGCATAAGAAAGGATTTCCATTTGAAGCAGTGCAGAGTATTAAGCCCAATCCTACCTTCCAAAGAGAATCCCACCCAGACCCACCCCCCCACACTTCCAATAGCTAGCCTGCACACTACAGGGAATCTATCTAATCCGGCCAATTCACCTGACCTGACCTGTGGGAGGAAACGAGAGCACCCGGAGGAAACCCACACAGACACAGGGCAATTGTGCAAACTCCACACAGCCCGTGTCTCTGGCACTGTGGGGCAGCAGAGCTAACCACAGAGCCACTGTATCACCCAGTCCTGTTGGGACAGTGCCCCTTTACACAAGTGAGTCACGGGATACTACGTGCACTGTTCTGGTCTCCTTCCTATCGGAAAGATGTTGTGAAACTTGAAAGGGTTCAGAAAAGATTTACAAGGATGTTGCCAGGGTTGGAGGATTTGAGCTACAGGGAGAGGCTGAGCAGGCTGGGGCTGTTTTCCCTGGAGTGTCGGAGGCTGAGAGGTGACCTTGTAGAGGTTTATAAAATCATGAGGGGCATGGATAGGGTAAATAGGCAAGGTCTTTTCCCTGGGGTGGGGGAGTCCAGAACTAGAGGGTACAGGTTTAGGGTGAGAGGGGAAAGAAATAAACGGGGCCTAAAGGGTAAAGGTTTCACACAGAAGGTGGAGCGTGTGTGGAACGAGCTGCCAAAGGAAATGGTGGAGGTTGGTACAATTGCAGCATTTAAAAGGCATCTGGATGGGTATATGAATAGGAAGGGTTTGGAGGGATAGGGGCCAAATGCTGGCAAATGGGATTAGATTAGGTTAGGATATCTGGTTGGAATGGACAAGTTGGACCGAAGAGTCTGTTTCTGTGCTGTCCATTTCTGTATGATGACACATCAGCCAGTGCCCCTTGGCTGCCTCAGATTTACTCTGAGCTTTTACACAGAGTGCATAGCTTCAGAATAAAGCCTCCCTGTCAGGCCGCAGACTTCCTGAGTTCTGATTAGAGTCTACCAACTGCCCAGAACAGAACACACAGAAAATAGTGACAGGAGTGGGCCATTCAGCCCCTTGACCCTACTCCAAACTTCAGTCTGACCATCGCCCGATCATCCTGCTCAGACCCAATGACTGCCTTTTCCCCAAAACCTCCAGCCAAAAGCACTAGAGTCACTCGACTGACAGCAGGGATGTGGTGGGAACATTGGACAGGCTGGGCTGGGGATCCTTCAGAGTTAACTAGGGTGAGAGGTGATCCAATTGGACTGTGTAAGGTCCTGAGAGTGGACGCTGAAAGAACGTTTTCCGCTTGTGGGAGAGATAAGGTTTAGGGGACACGGTTTAAAAAAGGTGTGGGAGGGGTGGTGAGGGTCTCTTGACTAAGAAGGAGATGAAGGTTTTATTTTCTATCAGAGGGTCGTAGAGTTTGGAACTCACTTCCCCAGAGAGTGCTGGAGGCAGGGTCATTGATATTTTTAAGTTGGAAGGAGGCATATTAAATTCGCTACAGTGTTGAAACAGGCCCTTCAGCCCTACCAGTCCACACTGACCCTCCGAAGAGTAACCCACCCAGACCTATTTCCCTCTGGATGATGCAACTAAGACTATGGGAAATTTAGCATGGCTAATTTGTCTGGTCTGCACACCTTTGGACTGTGGGAGGAAACCGGAGCACCTGGAGGAAACCCACGCAGACACGGGGAGAATGTGCAAACTCCACACGGACAGTCGCCCGAGGCTGGAATCGAACCTGGGACCCTGACACCGTGAGGCAGCAGCGCTAACCACTGAGCCACTATGCCACCCCTGAGCCACCGTGCCGCCCTTAACAAGGGAGTCAAAGGTTATCAGGGGTCAGTGGGACGGTGGCGTTAAGGTCACAATAAGATCACCCATGATCTTGTTGAATGGTGGAGCTGGCTGGAGGGGTCAAATGGCTACTCTCCTGCTCCTGATTCATGGTGCTTGTATCGATGAGGATGTTCTGACCACAAGATCCAGTTTCAGTCTTCAAGATCCACGGCCTTCCTGTTTCTTTCTGAAAAAGGAATCCCAGCTTGCTCAGAATCCACTGGGATTGTCGGGTTGGTTCAGTTGGTGCTGGGAAGGGAGTGTTCCCAAAGAAATATCCTGCTGTAGAGGGCACAGCAACGCAGGATGGAGTGGAGGCTGCAGGGCTTGGAGGGTCAAAGGATTATCACATGGGCTCAGAGAGAGAGAGATTGGGAGATTGAGGTGGGCGTTGCAGGAGGGATCGAACCAGGGTCAGAGAGAGCTAGGATCAGTGGGATGCATTACGTTCAAGATTTCCCCATCTCCAACATCCACCACCATCCACCCCCCCCAAACCCCACCCCCTTGCTGATCTCCCTCTGGTCCCCAATTCTTGATATTGCAATGGCTGACTGATGTCCTTACAATACATTGCGTTTTAGCAACTGCACTTCCTGAGACCGCAGGAAACTACAGAGAGTTGTGAACAAAACCCTGTCCATCATGGAGGCTAACCTTCCATCCATTGACTCCATCTACACTCCTAGCTGCCTTGGGAAAAAGCCACGAACGCAACCCAAGACTTCTCCCACCCCAGTTATATTCTCTTCCACCCTCTTCTGTTGGGCAGAAGATATAAAAATTTTGAGATTTGTAGCTCAGTTTGAGGTTCAGGTTGTAAGTCTGCTCGCTGAGCTGGAAGGTTTGTTCTCAGATGTTTCGTCACCATGCTAGGCAACATTATCAGTGAGCCTCCAGTGAAGCGCTGGTGTTAGTGGCCCACGTCCTATTGGTCTCTTAAGGTGAGTGATATCATTTCCAGTTCTGTTTCTCAGAGGTTGGTAAATGGGCTCCAAATCAATGTGTTCATTGATGGAATGCCAGGCCTCTAGGAATTCCCATTTGTGTTTCTGTTTAGCCTGTCCCAGGCTGGATGTGTTAACCCATTCGAAGTGGTGTCTCTCTTCATCTGTGTGTAAGGATACTAGTGGTAGTGGGTCAGGTCTTTTTCTGGCTAATTGTCGTTTGTGCATCCTGGTGGCTACTTTCCTGCCTGTCTGTCTGATGTAGTGTTTGTTACGGTCTTGCAGGGTATTTTGTAAATGACCAAGACTCATAAACAGAGAGCAACACAGAACATCAGCGCTTCACCAAAGGCTCACTGATGATGTCACCTAGCACGATGACGAAACGTCTGACAACAAACCTGCCAACTCAGCAAGCAAACTTACAACCCGATGATATAAAAGTTTATATACACATACAAACAGATCCAAGAGCAGCTTCTGCCTCATTGCTCTTAGACTTCTGAATGGACCTCTCAAATTTTACATTTAATGGTGCTCTCTGTGCACTATCTCTGCGGCTGTAATATTGCATTCCACACTCTGATCTGTTATCCGAATGCACTGTGTATGGTATGATCTGCCTGTACTGCACGGAAAACAAAACCTTTCACTGTACTCAGGGCTGAAAATGTGTTGCTGGTTAAAGCACAGCAGGTCAGGCAGCATCCAAGGAACAGGAAATTTGACGTTTCGGGCCAGAGCCCTTCATCAGGAATGAGGAGAGGGTGCCAGGCAGGCTAAGATAAAAGGTAGGGAGGAGGGACTTGGGGGAGGGGCGATGGAGATGTGATAGGTGGAAGCAACGTGGCTGAAGAGCTTCTGTGCAGAGGAGATGACCTGGGGGGTGCAGTGAGAGAGAGAGACTCACTGAAATCCTTGTAGAGGGAGGAAGAGAGCTTCTTCAAGGAAGGCATCCTTGCGAGAGGATTCGCAGTAGGTTAAAATCTACTCAGGTGCATGTGACAATGATTAACAAAATCAAATCAAGTCACCAGTCCCTTGTCCTGTTTTGTTAAGGCTACATGTGCAGGAACTCAAATTGTTTCAGATTTTTAACATCTTAACTTCCCACCCATTTTTTTTTAAGGGATGATCAAAATTACCCCCCTCCCAAGAGTTTGTTGTCTTGTCAAAGTTGGCTAGTGCTGGAGAAATGACAACAGGCTTCATAGACAGGAAACTTCAGGCGACAGGGAAGGCATGAACTACAGCAAAGCTCTGCGGTGAGAGAGATCGTGTGTCAGTCAGGGACGTAGCTGCAATAAGGCAAAAGGAATTGTTATGGAGCAGGAGAAGGGGGAAAGCGGTGGGAATTATGGAGGTGGGAGTGACAGCAGCAAGGGAGGGGCGAGAAAGGAATACAAGAACTGTGAATGCTGGAACATACAGCAGTACAGCACAGTACATCTCGGAACACAGAGTCCCTACAGTGTGTGATAACAGGCCATTCGGCCCAACAACTCCACACCGACCCTCTGAAGAGTAACCCGCCCAGACCCATTCCCCTACATTTACCCCTGACAAATGCACCTGACCTACACATCCCTGAACACTACGGGCAATTTAGCACGGCCAATTCGCCTAACCTGCACTCTTTGGATTGTGGGAGGAAACCGGAGCACCTGTAAGGAAACGCACGCAGACACGGGGAGAACGTGCAAACTCCACACGGACAGTCGCCCGAGGTCGGAATCGAACCTGGGTCCCTGTGAGGTCAGCCATGCTAACAACTGAGCCACCGTGCCACCCAATGTAGTGCTGACCTTTTACCCTACTCTTAGATCAAACTACATACCCTTCATTGTATTAGCACCTACGTGCCTGTCCAAGAGTTACTTAAATGCCCCTAATACATCTGACCCTACTACCACCAATGGAAGTGCATTCCACACACCCACCACTCTCTGTGTAAAGAACCTACCTCTGACATCTCCCCTAAAGCTTCCTCCCATCACCTTAATATTATTCCCCCTCGTGATAGCCAGTTCCTCTCAGGGGAAAGGTTTCTGGCTATCCATTCCAGCTCCGCCTCTCACAGACATCAGAAATCAGAAACAACATTAGGAATCGCTGGAAAATCTCAGCAGCACCCGTGCAGAGAAAGCCGAGTTAGGGTTTTGGGTCCAGTGACCCAATCTGAAATGGGGAGCTTACTCTCTCCAGATGCGGCTGAGTTATTCCTGCAATTCCCGATGCCATGCAAGTTAGGGAGGCACGGGAAAGCTGACAGAGAAGGAGCCTGGGAGTTCAGCGGAGAAAGCTGCATAAGACCATGAGACATAGGAGTGGAAGTAAGATCATTCGGCCCATCGAGTCCACTCCGCCATTCAATCATGGCTGATGGGCATTTCAACTCCACTTACCAGCGTTCTCCCCATAGCCATTAATTTCTCGAGACAACAAGAATCTATCAATCTCTGCCTTGAAGACATTTAGCGTCCTGGCCTCCACTGCTCTCTGCGGCAATGAATTCCACAGGCCCACCACTCTCTGGCTGAAGAAATGTCTCCGCATTTCTGTTCTGAATTAACCCCCTCTAATTGTTAGGCTGTGTCCACGGGTCCTAGTCTCCTCGCCTAACGGAAACAACTTCCTAGCATCCACCCTTTCCAAGCCATGTATTATCTTGTACATCTCTATTAAGTCTCCCCTTAATCTTCTAAACTCCAATGAATACAATCCCAGGATCCACAGCCGTTCCTCCAGGGATCACCTTGTAACCCCTGGATCTCCCTGGGGGGTGATGTTTCCCCAATTCATTACTGTTCTAGCTGTGACACCCCAAAGTGTCAATCTCCTGGGTGAGAAGGGATGAACTGGCTCCGTTTCTTCTGTCATTCAGCCCCTCGATTGGGTTAGTTTAACATCAGGTCCTCATGGCCATCTTTCTCCCAAACACAGCTGGACGTATGTTTTCATCTGAGCTGACTGAACCAGGTTTTCTTGTGTGAATGAGTTTATCAATTACTGAACGCTGGAAAAATGATCACACAGCATGCTGAGTGGAAATAAGAGGCGCGTCCAAAATTATAGAAGTTATAAAATCACGGGCACATGGATCAGTCCCTAAACTGTTCAAGAAAAGTGAATAGTTAAACATTGCAGCCACTGCAGTGGAGATTACCAACAGGATTGACATTGATAGTGGGACTGTCGGTTACTTTAGAAGGTCAGTTGAGATTCTGTTGTTATGAATCTTTTTGACTGTGACTGTATTCCAGTAAACAGAGTGACAATTACTTTACCTGCAGTGCAAGGGTGTTTAGGGATAGTTCTTCAACTGTGAACTTCATGTCACGCCAACACTTGTTTCCATGTTCACATATATGGGATGCCTTAGCCCACTGGCTCCCATGGGAATAGCATATTTCAGGACAGTTTTAAGGTGATAAAATGTGGAGCTGGAAAAGCACGGCAGGTCAAGCAGCAACAGAGGAGCAGGGAGAGTTGACGTTACATCAGGGGTTCCAACAGCGGTTTGCTGCTCATAATGTGATCTCCTCGAGCTTGCGAGAGGGAGAGGGTGCAAACTCAGGTTGGGCGACCGCGCCGCTGAACACCGTGTGAGCGGGACAGTTGGCGTTTTCATTCTCCAGCCCCCTCTCCCGCTGATCTCTCTCTGTCCTTGAGCTGCCACTGTGTAAATCAGGTTGGATGCAAGTCCAAAGAGCAGCATCTCATCCTTCCCTTCGGCAAGACCACCCCACTGCTTGCACGTCTTCAGAGAGAGGAGTGTCAGTTTCAACTAACTTTTTAACCCCTGTCCTTTTGAATTCTCTGCAGTTATATGTCTGCAGTTTGGGACACAAACTGCAGCAATTTTTGGTTATGTCATCCTTCCCCGAGAAAATATATTTTGGAATTGTAACCGAAAAGCGGTCACGGCACATTGGGATTGTGAGCTGTGCCCCTGACTACCTCTAGGAAGGTAGGTCACAGCACAGTACTGATGTGACAAGGAGCCCCCCACACCATCTCCCTCACTCCCAGGGATTCGGGTGTAGCCTTCCCCCACCCCACTGCCTGAAGACGTGCAAGCAGTGTGGTGGTCCTGTCGAAGGGAAGGATGAAATGCTGCTCTTTGGACTTGCCTCCAACCTGATTTACACAGAGGCAGGTCGAAGGCAGAGAGATCAACGGGAGAACAAGCCGGAGAATGAAAGTGGCAAGTTCTAGGTGTAGGTTTGCTCACTGAGCTGGAAGGTTTGATTTCAGATGTTTCGTCACCATACTAGGTAACATCATCAGTGAGCCTCCGGTGAAGCACTGGTGATATGGCCAACACTTTAGGTTTCCTTGAGTTGGTGATGACATTTCCTGTGGTGATGTCATTTCCTGTTCTTTTTCTCAGGGGGTGATAAATGGGATCCAAGTCAATGTGCTTGTTGATAGAGTTCCGGTTGGAATGCCATGCTTCCAGGAATTCTCGTGCATGGCTCTGTTTGGCTACTCTCCTCCTCTTTAGCAAATTCTATGCCGGTAAGAGTATTATTGATGGTCTTGAAGGTTTCCTCTAATGTGTTTCGTTTAGTGATGACAAAAGTACCATTTATGTAGTGGACCCAAAGTTTGAGTTGGATGGTTGGCAGAGCTGTTTGTTCAAGTCTTGCATTACCGCCTTTGTCATCACTAAATGAAATAAATTAGAGGAAACACTCAAGACCATCAATAATACCCTTACTGGCATAAAATTCACTAAAGAGGAGAAAAACAACAACAGACTGCCATTCCTAGATGTCACAGTAGAGCAATCAGATAATGGGGAACTGGAAACCAGCCGTATACAGGAAAACAATGCATACAGACGAAATACTGAACTACAGATCCAATCATCCCAACATCCACAAACGAAGCTGCATTAGAACATGACTTCAACGAGCCACCACACACTACAGCACAGAAAAACTAGGCGGAGCAGAGGAAAGCCACCTATACCGTGTATTCAAAAAGAACGAATACCCAATGAACACAGTCCACCGATTTCTCAGCCATAAACTCAAACAAGCAGACAAAACGTGTCCAGAAACCCTAGCCACTCTCCCCTGCATCAAAGACATCTCGGAAAGGACTGCAGACTACTCAGACCCCTTGGCATCATGGTAGCCCACAAACCCACCAACACACTAAAACAGCAGCTAATGAACCTGAAAGACCCCTATACAGACAACGAGCAAAACTAATGTCATTTACAAAATATCTCTCAAGAACTGTACCAAACACTGCATTGGCAGAAAACTAGCCGCTAGGATGCATGGGCATCAACTAACCACAAAATGAAATGACCCTCTCTCACTAGTATCTTTACATACGGATGAGGAAGGACACCACTTCAGTTGGGACACCACATCCATCCTAGGACAAGCCAAACAGAGACATACACGGAACTCTATCACCAAACACATTGACTTGGATCCCATTTATCACCCCCTGAGAAAAGGAACTGGAAATGACATCACCACAGGAAATGACATCACCAACCCACGGAAAGTTAAGCACATAACTAAAAAGTAGGCCATACCACCAGTGCTTCACCGGAAGGTCACTGATGTTACATAGTGGCGAACTGTCTGAAAACAAACCTTCCAGCTCAGTGAGCAAACCTACACCCAGCACCTCAACCTGAGCTACAAATCTTCTCAAAACTTCACTAAAATGGGAAATGTCTCGCTCACACGGTGAACAGATGAAGATCAGCGGAGCAGTTATCCAATCTGAGTTTGCGTCCTCTCCCTCCCATGGTCTAGACAATATTACATTATCGCGGTACATTCAGTTGAAAGGAGTGTGTGAATATAATTCACTACATCGAAAGGAGTTCACATGAAAATCGCTCCCTCACTTGACCACGTTTGTCTTCAGCACAAACTGGGAAACTTTCAACACTTCACAGTTTAGCCAGAAGGAGTTTCCCATTTTAAGACAGAGATGAGGGGAGCCTCTCGAAGGGGTCATGAGCCTGCGGAATCCCATTCTCCAGCGATCGGTGGAGCAGGCTTATGGAAACGTTTTCAGGATGAGCTGGACAGAATCTTGATCAACAAAAGGGGACAGACAAGGAAGTGGGATTAAGGCCAGAAAGAGATAAGCCGTGACCTTATTGAATGGCAGAGCTAGCTAGAGGGGCTGAATGGCCTATTCCTGCTCCTAATTTGTATGACTGATGAAGAGTTCAATTACGGGGGAATCGTGTGGCATAGTAGGAAGCCATTCACTCTATCGTTCCTGTGCTATCTCATGCTGCCACTGTTATGATTAGCCATGCTTCCTGGTCTTTCCCAGTGACCTGGTGAATTGATACTCTATATGTATTTATGTGATTCCCTCTTTGAACGTATTTCCGCTGCCCTTTCAGTCAGTGCTTTCCAGGTCAAAAAAAACATGCACTCCTTCTCCTCTTCTTTTCAGTTTTCAGTCGTCTGGTTTGTTGACCTTCCTGTCAGCTGCAAATGTGTTGCTGGTCAAAGCACAGCAGGCCAGGCAGCATCTCAGGAATAGAGAATTCGACGTTTCGAGCATAAGCCCTTCATCAGGAACCTTATGCTCGAAACGTCGAATTCCCTATTCCTGAGATGCTGCCTGGCCTGCTGTGCTTTGACCAGCAACACATTTGCAGCTGTGATCTCCAGCATCTGCAGACCTCATTTTTTACTCGAAGACCTTCCTGTCACTCAAGATTGTTTCTATTTCAGTGAAATCCTTCATTTATATCAGACTCTGTCACATCAAAGCAAAGAAAATGGTAGGTGTGTTATAGATTCATAGAGTCAAGAGGTGTCCAACACAGAAACAGACCCTCTGGTCCAACTTGCCCACTCTGACCAGATATCCCAATCCAATCTAGTCCCACCTGCTAGCACCCGGCCCATATCCCTCCAAACCCTTCCTATTCATATACCCATCCAAATGCCTCTTAAATGTTGCAATTGTACCAGCCTCCACCACATCCTCTGGCAGCTCATTCCACACACGCACCACTCTCTGTGTGAAAAAGTTGCCCTTTAGGCCCCTTTTAAATCTTTTCCCTCTCCTCTTAAACCTATGCCCCTCTAGTTCTGGACTCCCCCACCCCAGGGAAAAGACTTTGTCTGTTTATCCTTCATGGTTTTATACTCCCCTATAAGGTCACCCCCTCGGCCTCCGCCACTCCAGGGAAAACAGCCCCAGCCTGTTCAGCCTATAGCCTCCAATCCAAACAGTGTCCTTGTAAATAATTTGTGAAGCCTTTCAAGTTTCACAACATCTTTCCTGTAGTGAAGAGACCAGAATGAGGGCAGTATTCCAAAAGTGACCGAGGCAATGTCCTGTGCAGCTGCAACATGACCTCCCTATTCCTATAGCGACCAATAAAGGAATGTGTACCTTCAGGATAAATTGGGGCAAACGATCTGAAACTCTGCACTTCTTTGCTTCTTTCTCAACAATGCTCCTTTGAAGCCTCTTTCATTTCCTTCCCCAAACGCTATGAGTGTGGCCGGTCGGGTAATGCTCTCCCATTCGAACACAGTGCAAGGGGGAGGTTTGCCACAAGGGAGGCAATGAACAGAGCCGTTAGTGGTGCTGAATCCCGCAGGGCGGGGCGTGAACAGGGAAACATGAGCAAAACTCACTGGGGAAAGTCGACAGGTCTGCCAGCATCTGGGAGAAAATCAAAGTTAACCTTAACGAGCTGAACGGGGAAGTCTGGCTCCTAGGTCGCCCAGACCAAGGAAGGAGGGTATTCAAGCAAAATGGCGGCTTTGACTGGGCTTCCCAGTGAGGGCCTATCACCAGGCAGTGAGCATTGTGGGAGGCGTAGGGTCAAAGGTTTGCTTGGCTCCCTCTGATGTTTTAGCCTGGGGGTTAGCACAGAGAGGGAGACACAGAGAGAGAGGGGGCGGTGCAAAACGGTTGGAGACGAGGAATTGAAATATCAGCCGGACCCAGCCCAGAGAGCAACTGCCCAAATTAAATCTTCCTGCAAGATCCTGGGAAAGCTGATCAGACACCTCACCATGGAATCTATATTTTGTGAATTTGTATATGATGTGTAAGGACACAGGTTTGTCGCCAATAATCAGCTTGATTTTTCATTGGACCGCTTCCCCAGTCAGCTTCCGAAAGACTGGAGGAAGCAATTTCTGGACAATCCGACTCGATCCAGGTTCGGAATGTATCATCCCTACAGTGTGGAAGCAGGCCATTCAGCCCCACCAAGCCCACACCAGCCCTCTGAACAGCGTCCAACCCAGACCCATCCGCCCCACCTTATCTCTGTAACCCTACATGACTAACTCACCTAACCCGCATATCCCTGAACGCTATGGGGCAATTTCCCATGGCCAATCCACCTAAACTGCGCATCATTGGACTGTGGGAGGAAACCGGAGCACCCGGAGGAAACCCAGAGAGATCTGGGAGTGCAGGTCCATTGTACCCTGAAGGTTGCTGCACAGGTGGATAGAGTGGTCAAGGAGGCATATAGTATGCTTGCCTTCATTGGACGGGGTATTGAGTATAAGAGCTGGCAAATCATGTTAAAATTGTACAAGGCATTGTTTCGGCTGCATTTAGAATACTGTGTACAGTTCTGGTTACCACATTACCAAACGGATGTGGACGCTTTGGAGAGGGTGCAGAGAAGGTTTACGAGGATGTTGCCTGGTATGGAAGGTGCTAGCTATGAAAAGAGGTTGAGTAGGTTAGATTTATTTCCATTAGGAAAAAGGAGATGGGGGAGGGGGGCCTGATTACAAAATCATGAAGGGTATAGACAGGATGGATAGAGATAAGCTTTTTCCCAGGGTGAGGGATTCAGTAACAAGAGGTCACGCTTTCAAGGTGAAAGGTGGAAAGTTTAAGAGGGATACACGCGGCAAGTACTTCACACAGAGGGTGGTAGGTGCCTGGAACACTTTGCCAGAGGGGTGGTAGAGGCAGGTACAGTAGATTCATTTAAGATACGTCTGGATAGAGGCATGAGTAGGTGGGGAGCAAAGGGATACAGATGCTTAGGAATTGGGCGACAGGTTTAGATTTGGAGGGCCGAAGGGCCTGTTCCTGGTCTGTAAATTTTCTTTGTTCTGTGTTTAACCCACGCAGACATGGGGAGAAAGTGCAAACTCCACACAGACAGTCGCCCTGAGGCTGGGATCGAACTGAGATCCTGGGTCCCGTGAGGCATCAGGGCTAACCACGGGGTCACCATTATCGAATCAAACTGTCTGAAACTGGATGCAATTTGAAAGGCCAAATCCTTTAAGACTGTCAACACTTGCAACTCGTTATCAGATCGACAGATTTGAAATGATTCCTTTTAATTATTATTTCCTGGTACTTCTGGGGATGACTACGAGTTGTCCATCTGAAGTTACTCTCAAAATGAGCAACTTGCCAGAACCATTCCAGAGGGCCCTGAAGGGTTAACAACATTGCTGTGGGTCTGGATTCACATGTAGGCCTGACCAGGGAAAGATGGTAGATTACCTTCCACAAAAGGGCATGTCTCACAAAGTAGGAGTTTCCTCCCAGCAACTAGAGTTAGTTGCCATGGTCACCATGATTGAGCCGAGCGTTCCATTCCTGACTTACTTGCTGAAATGTATTTCGACAAGCTCCCGCTGTGATGTTTGAGCTCAGGACCCCAGCCTTGGCCTGATGACCATCCCAAGACTTTGTCACCAGCGTACTATCGCCCAAAGGGCTGGGGTGTTGGGTGAGCCGGAGGGTTGACACGGAGTGAAATGTTTTCAATCGGAACATATCCGGAACAGTTTGCCTGAAAGGAAAATGAAAAATACATTGCACAGGAACAGTCTAACGGCAATTGGACAGGTACTTCAAACAGGGAAGACAGTGTCAGTGTCACTGAGAGGAGCAGGTGTTGACCCTGTGATAGGCAGACAGTGTCACTGAGAGGAGTAGGCATTGACCCTGTGACAGGCAGACAGTGTCACTGAGAGGAGCAGGCATTGACGCTGACTCTGTGACAGGCAGTCAGTGTCACCGAGAGGAGCAGGCATTGACACTGTGACAGGCAGTCAGTATCACTGAGAGGGACAGGCATTGACCCTGTGACAGGCAGTCAGTGTCACTGAGAGGAGTGGGTGTTGACCCTGTGACAGGCAGGCAGTGTCACCGAGAGGAGTAGGTATTGACCCTGTGACAGGCAGACAGTGTCACTGAGAGGAGTAAGCATTGACCCTGTGACAGGCAGGCAGTGTCACCGAGAGGAGTGGGTGTTGACCCTGTGACAGGCAGACAGTGTCACCGAGAGGAGTAGTCATTGACCCTGTGACAGACAGACTGTATCACTGAGAGGAGTGGGTGTTGACCCTATGACAGGCAGTCAGTGTCACCAAGAGGAGTAGGCATTGACCCTGTGACAGGCAGGCAGTGTCACTGAGAGGAGCAGGCATTGACCCTGTGACAGGCAGTCAGTGTCACTGAGAGGAGCAGGCATTGACCCTGTGACAGGCAGTCAGTGTCACCGAGAGGAGTAGGCATTGACCCTGTGACAGGCAGACAGTGTCACCGAGAGGAGCAGGCATTGACACTGTGACAGGCAGTCAGTGTCACTGAGAGGAGTGGGTGTTGACCCTGTGACAGGCAGTCAGTGTCACCGAGAGGAGTAGGCATTGACCCTGTGACAGGCAGTCAGTGTCACTGAGAGGAGCAGGCATTGACCCTGTGACAGGCAGTCAGTGTTACTGAAAGGAGCAGGCATTGACCCTGTGACAGGCAGTCAGTATCACCGAGAGGAGCGGCTGTTCACCCTGTGACAGACAGTCAGTGTCACTGAGAGGGGCAGGGAATGACCCTGTGACAGGCAGTCAGTGTCACTGAGAGGAGCGGGTGTTGACCCTGTGACAGGCAGTCAGTGTCACTGAGAGGAGTTGGTGTTGACCCTGTGACAGACAGTCAGTGTTACTGAGAGGAGCAGGGAATGACCCTGTGACAGGCAGGCAGTGTCACTGAGAGGAGTAGGCATTGACCCTGTGACAGGCAGACAGTGTCACTGAGAGGAGCAGGCATTGACGCTGACTCTGTGACAGGCAGTCAGTGTCACCGAGAGGAGCAGGCATTGACACTGTGACAGGCAGTCAGTATCACTGAGAGGGACAGGCATTGACCCTGTGACAGGCAGTCAGTGTCACTGAGAGGAGTGGGTGTTGACCCTGTGACAGGCAGGCAGTGTCACCGAGAGGAGTAGGTATTGACCCTGTGACAGGCAGACAGTGTCACTGAGAGGAGTAAGCATTGACCCTGTGACAGGCAGGCAGTGTCACCGAGAGGAGTGGGTGTTGACCCTGTGACAGGCAGACAGTGTCACCGAGAGGAGTAGTCATTGACCCTGTGACAGACAGACTGTATCACTGAGAGGAGTGGGTGTTGACCCTATGACAGGCAGTCAGTGTCACCAAGAGGAGTAGGCATTGACCCTGTGACAGGCAGGCAGTGTCACTGAGAGGAGCAGGCATTGACCCTGTGACAGGCAGTCAGTGTCACTGAGAGGAGCAGGCATTGACCCTGTGACAGGCAGTCAGTGTCACCGAGAGGAGTAGGCATTGACCCTGTGACAGGCAGACAGTGTCACCGAGAGGAGCAGGCATTGACACTGTGACAGGCAGTCAGTGTCACTGAGAGGAGTGGGTGTTGACCCTGTGACAGGCAGTCAGTGTCACTGAGAGGAGTAGGCATTGACCCTGTGACAGGCAGTCAGTGTCACTGAGAGGAGCAGGCATTGACCCTGTGACAGGCAGTCAGTGTTACTGAAAGGAGCAGGCATTGACCCTGTGACAGGCAGTCAGTATCACCGAGAGGAGCGGCTGTTCACCCTGTGACAGACAGTCAGTGTCACTGAGAGGGGCAGGGAATGACCCTGTGACAGGCAGTCAGTGTCACTGAGAGGAGCGGGTGTTGACCCTGTGACAGGCAGTCAGTGTCACTGAGAGGAGTTGGTGTTGACCCTGTGACAGACAGTCAGTGTTACTGAGAGGAGCAGGGAATGACCCTGTGACAGGCAGGCAGTGTCACTGAGAGGGGCAGGGAATAACCCTGTGACAGGCAGGCAGTGTCACTGAGAGGGGCAGGGAATAACCCTGTGACAGGCAGGCAGTGTCACTGAGAGGAGCGGGTGTTGACCCTGTGACAGGCAGTCAGTGTCACTGAGAGGAGTTGGTGTTGACCCTGTGACAGACAGTCAGTGTTACTGAGAGGAGCAGGGAATGACCCTGTGACAGGCAGACAGTGTCACTGAGAGGAGTAAGCATTGACCCTGTGACAGGCAGGCAGTGTCACCGAGAGGAGTGGGTGTTGACCCTGTGACAGGCAGACAGTGTCACCGAGAGGAGTAGTCATTGACCCTGTGACAGACAGACTGTATCACTGAGAGGAGTGGGTGTTGACCCTATGACAGGCAGTCAGTGTCACCAAGAGGAGTAGGCATTGACCCTGTGACAGGCAGGCAGTGTCACTGAGAGGAGCAGGCATTGACCCTGTGACAGGCAGTCAGTGTCACTGAGAGGAGCAGGCATTGACCCTGTGACAGGCAGTCAGTGTCACCGAGAGGAGTAGGCATTGACCCTGTGACAGGCAGACAGTGTCACCGAGAGGAGCAGGCATTGACACTGTGACAGGCAGTCAGTGTCACTGAGAGGAGTGGGTGTTGACCCTGTGACAGGCAGTCAGTGTCACTGAGAGGAGTAGGCATTGACCCTGTGACAGGCAGTCAGTGTCACTGAGAGGAGCAGGCATTGACCCTGTGACA
This sequence comes from Hemiscyllium ocellatum, assembly GCF_020745735.1. Taxonomy (NCBI): domain Eukaryota; kingdom Metazoa; phylum Chordata; class Chondrichthyes; order Orectolobiformes; family Hemiscylliidae; genus Hemiscyllium; species Hemiscyllium ocellatum. The sequence continues at coordinate 17,202,897 of NC_083435.1, forward strand.
GGCAGTCAGTGTTACTGAAAGGAGCAGGCATTGACCCTGTGACAGGCAGTCAGTATCACCGAGAGGAGCGGCTGTTCACCCTGTGACAGACAGTCAGTGTCACTGAGAGGGGCAGGGAATGACCCTGTGACAGGCAGTCAGTGTCACTGAGAGGAGCGGGTGTTGACCCTGTGACAGGCAGTCAGTGTCACTGAGAGGAGTTGGTGTTGACCCTGTGACAGACAGTCAGTGTTACTGAGAGGAGCAGGGAATGACCCTGTGACAGGCAGGCAGTGTCACTGAGAGGGGCAGGGAATAACCCTGTGACAGGCAGGCAGTGTCACTGAGAGGGGCAGGGAATAACCCTGTGACAGGCAGGCAGTGTCACTGAGAGGAGCGGGTGTTGACCCTGTGACAGGCAGTCAGTGTCACTGAGAGGAGTTGGTGTTGACCCTGTGACAGACAGTCAGTGTCACTGAGAGGGGCAGAGAATGACCCTGTGACAGGCAGTCAGTGTCACTGAGAGGAGCAGGGAATGACCCTGTGACAGGCAGTCAGTGTCACTGAGAGGGGCAGGGAATAACCCTGTGACAGACAGTCAGTGTCACTGAGAGGGGCAGGGAATAACCCTGTGACAGGCAGTGAGTGTCACTGAGAGGAGTTGGTGTTGACCCTGTGACAGACAGGCAGTGTTACTGAGAGGAGTGGGTGTTGACCCTGTGACAGGCAGTCAGTGTCACTGAGAGGAGTAGGGAATGACCCTGTGACAGACAGTCAGTGTCACTGAGAGGAGTAGGGAATGACCCTGTGACAGACAGTCAGTGTCACTGAGAGGAGCAGAGATTGACCCTGTGACAGACAGTCAGTGTCACTGAGAGGAGTTGGTGTTGACCCTGTGACAGGCAGTCAGTGTTACTGAGAGGAGTTGGTGTTGACCCTGTGACAGACAGTCAGTGTCACTGAGAGGAGTTGGTGTTGACCCTGTGACAGGCAGTCAGTGTTACTGAGAGGAGTTGGTGTTGACCCTGTGACAGACAGTCAGTGTCACTGAGAGGAGTTGGTGTTGACCCTGTGACAGGCAGACAGTGTCACTGAGAGGAGTTGGTGTTGACCCTGTGACAGGCAGACAGTGTCACTGAGAGGAGTTGGTGTTGACCCTGTGACAGGCAGACAGTGTCACTGAGAGGGACAGGCATTGACCCTGTGACAGGCAGTCAGTGTCACTGAGAGGGACAGGCATTGACCCTGTGACAGGCAGACAGTGTCACTGAGAGGGACAGGCATTGACCCTGTGACAGACAGTCAGTGTTACTGAGAGGAGTGGGTGTGGACCTTGTAAAATGTTAGAAGAAATTACAATGGAGAAATAGACAGGGCAGTATTGGATATAGTCTTCTTAACTTTTGTAATCCCAGAGAGGATGAATCCCAGATTTTTGTGAGAGGCAAGGGAGGAAGTAACAATAACGCCTGGCAGTAATTTTCACATCCTCTCCGGCAGCCCTCGGAGCTGCCAACGGAAAGAGCACTGCTCATGGTGTCTCGTTATTCAACACAGGGAGGGAGGGATAGACCAGGAAAATCCAAGTCCGTCTGTCTCACCTCGGTTTTGGGAACTTTGTCAGAAGGAATTCTGAGTGGGAGAATATACCTTCACTTGAAGGGACACAGATTAGTCAGAGAGAGTCTGAACATTGAGATCCTGCAGTGTGAAAACAAACCCTTCAGCCCAACGATTACACAGCGACACTCTGAAGAGTGACCTACCCAGACTCATTCCCGTACATTTCACCCCTAACTAATGCAACCAACCTGTTGAAGGGCTGTTGCCCGAAACGTTGATTTCCCTGCCCCTCGGATGCTGCCTGACCTGCTGCGCTTTTCCAGCACCACTCTGATCTGAACTCTGCTTTCCAGCATCTGCAGTCCTCACGTTTGCCTCATGCAGCCAACCTACACACCCCTGAACGCTGCGAACAATTTAGCGTGGCCAATTCACCTGACCGGCAAAAGTTTGGACTGTGGGAGGAAACTGGAGCACCCGGTGGAAACACCGGGGAAACGTGCAAACGCCACACAGAGAGTCACCTGATGTTGGAATCGAACCCAGCTCCCTGACACCGTGAGGCAGCAGCGCTAACCACTGAGCCACCACGCTGCCCCTTAAAATTGCTTTAAAAATTACATTTCAGCTTGTAATTGTTTCGGTGAAGTCACGTTTGACAAATTTGACCAAACGCTTCGAGAAGGTAACCGGGAGTGTTGATGTGGTTGAATCATGTGATGTGGTCAACGTGGAGTTTAACAAATGATCTTGATCATGTCCCCCATGGAAGACAGGTGAAGGAAGTAAGATCCAATACATTGGTGCATTGGATCCAAAATTAGCTGAAAGGCAGGAATCAGAGGATGATGGGAGAGCGAATTCTTTTGGATTTGAACTGAGATTGGAATTGGAATTGCTTCCATTTCTGTCGAGCTTGGTCTGGGATCCTTTCTGTTGTTAGTGTGCATTAATGATTTGGAAATAAATGGTACAGGGTGCGATCAAGGCTGCTTGTGGATGGTACGGACATTGGTAGAATGGGGAATGGTGAGATGCCTGTACACTGCAGGAGGATGTCAATGGGCTGGTCACTCTGGGCAGAGCAGTCCGTAATGGGCTTCAATCCACATGAGGATGAGGTCATGTATTTGGTCGGAGGAGGGGGAGGGTGCTTTAACAAGACAAAGGGGTTCCACTCTGGGCAATTATGGAAATACTGAAGATCAGAGGGACCTTGGTCCGTGTACCCACAGATCCTTGAGGGGGAGGAAGGCAGGTACATAGGGGGTTAAGAAAGCATGTGGGATACTTGCTTTTGGTAACTGAAACATAGAATACAAGAAGACAGTGCGTTTTTGTGGAACTCTATAAAACAATGCTTCAGCCACAACTGATGTGCTGCGTACGGTTCCTATCACCACATCATAAGGAGGATGTCACTGTGCTGAAAAGGAAAGTTTGGATAGGCTGGACTTTGAGGTTTACAGTGGGGCCTCATAGAGATGTGCAGCCCTATGAAGGGCGTGGATTGGAAGGCACCTTTTCCACCGGTCAATACCTCGTCCCTGAAATCTAAGAGGAGAGTTGAGGAGATTTTCTTTTCACCTCGGGGGTGGGGTTGGTGGGAGTCTGGAGTGCGGGTGGTTGGTTCCGATCACAATTAAGCAGTGTTTGGATCTTCACTCGGCCAGGGCTATGGGTCAACCCAAGGAGGGAATTCTCCATCTTGATGGAAGAACTCTCCCTCGTTCTGTGACTGGAATCTCTAAGCCAAGAGTTGTCCCAATTTCTCCACAGGTTTCCCAGGAATGTGAAGCAACTTCCTTCAACAAGGAAGGTGCAATGACACAGACATGAGGAATGGTGGATCAGCTCTGATCCTAACCTGGAATCATAGAGTCATCCAGCGTGGAAACTGATGTTTCAGTCCAGCTGATTCAGGCTGACCTTTCTCTCGAACTAAACCAGCCTGTGTTTGGCCTATATCCCTCCAAACCTTTCATATTCATGTCCATATCCAAGTGTTCTTTCAACCTCACAAGTGTATCTGCATCCACCACGTCCCCTGGCAGTTCGTTCCACACAGGAAACACTCTCTGTGTGAAAGAATTGCCCCTGGGGTCCTTTTTTTAAATCTTTCTCCTCACACCTTTAAAATACTCCTGAAGAAGCCCTCCCTGAAGAAGGGCTTATGCCCGAAACGTTGAATCTCTTGCTCCTTGGATGCTGCCTGACCTGCTGCGCTTTTCCAGCAACACATTTTCAGCTCTGATCTCCAGCATCTGCAGTCCTCACTTTCTCCTTTAAATACTCCCCCTAGTTATGAACTCCCCCCGCCCCCCACCCCCATCCCCACCCCCACCATTGGGGGAAAAAAATCTTTGCTCTTCTCCTTCCCTATGCCCCTCCAGTCTTTATAAACCTCCACAAGGTCACCTCTCCACCTCCTAGGCTCCAGTGAAAAATGTCCTAGCCTTTCCAGTCTATTTTTACAACTCAAACCCTCCATTCCTGGCAACGTGTGGTAAATCTTTCCTGAACCCACTCGGGTTTAATAATATTCTTCCTGTAACAGGGCAAGCAGAGCTATTGAACAGCAGGGCAGGCTTGAGGGGCCAAATGGCCTACTCCTGTACCTATTATGGCTATATGTAAATCTGCTGTGACAGAACCAATGATCCTTGATGGGAAAAACAGCCAGAAAATAATTATCTTCTTTTCTTAAAGAGGTCTGCGGTCTTTTTGTCTGTCAAGGAAGAGACAGACAACATTCTGTTAATTAAACTACATCTGAACGTTGGGAGACACCGCAGCCGAGTGTTTTATTGGGAGTGCGTCTGGAGTCTGACGGCACACTAAGGCTCGAGCCATTGGATTTTAATTCAGAGAAGTGTGACCTATTGACATGACAGGCAGAGACATTAGGGGGGGACAGGGGATAATTTTAAATGCATTATGTCTCAGGATTTGGGTGCCTGTGTCTGATTACAAGGCTCCAATCTATTTGAGAACTTCACACCACACCTTGTAGTAAGAGGTGAAATGGTTTTCAGCCATTCCAACATCTCCTGAAATCTAAGATCTTTGATCTTAAAGAGTAGGCCGTAAATCTCATGAGGGTCGTTCACTTCCGTTTGGGCCATGGCTACTTCTCCATGGCACCAGTAAACATCGACCCACCTCTGTCTCCTCTGCTTGGCCAGAGGCTCACACGAGGAAGGGGCTTCCCACTTCATCAGCCTGCTCGACTCCTCCAGGACATTGCGAAGTCAGGAGAGGAGGTCACTGTTGCGTTGCAAGCTCTTCACTTCCAGGTCTTCCCGTGAAGCTGGGACAACATCAACCCGATTCCTGAACCAGCTAAAGACTATGGCCTCCAGCTCCCAACGCTTCAGGCTTTCATAACTTCTCACCTAAAATGGCCGAACTTGGCCAGATGTGTCACTAGGCAGATCTGCTGGCCTTCCATTGAGATGCAAGGCCTTGTTTACCGAGGTGCTTATTGGAGGTGGCATGGTGCTCTGTAGTGTCCATGGGGATGCAAGGGCTTCGAGTTCAGGAGGATGAGGGGGGGTTGGGGGTGGGGGGGGGGGTGATCTGATCGAGGTGTTCCAAATTGTAAAAGGGTTAAATCAGGAAGATGGACAGTGGCTCAGTCAAAGAGCAAGTGCCCATTCCTCTGACCTTTGACCCACGTGACCTAGGATGGTAATTAGGAAGCATTTCCCCTGCCTGAAACCTGGAATTCTCTCACCCGAATGCCGAGGGCAGTTGCTAATTCTGAGCTTAGGATTAATAAACTTTAGTTGGGCCAGAGTACCGAGGGTTATTGAGAGAAGGTGTGAGGTTAGAGTTGAACGGAAGCTCACCTGAATGAACAACAGAGCTGACTAAAGGCTGCAAGCTATTCCTCACCCTGTGTTCTTGACTTCTTGGCAAACAATCCTCCCTTGACCTGTAGCACCTACCTTTCTGCATGTGGTTTCCCACAAACTACCCTTAAAATCAGGGCAATCAAAATTCACAGCAGGTCTCCACCCTTCATCGGCCTGGTTTCTACATTGACTCCCAGCCATCACTTCATCATTCCCATTTTAAGTCTTAATTTTGGATTCGCACTCTCTGTAATCTCCCTGATCCCCAGGACCATCTGAGACACCCCGTGTTCCTCTGATTCTGGCCTCTTGGTGCTTTCCTACTCAAATTTCCTGCATCGCTGGTGGCTGTGTCTTCAGCTGCTGAGACTACAAACCCTGGACTGTTCCCCTTTATACTATCATTTCAGACATCAGTTACTAACTCGATGGAGAGAAACGTGCAGAGTGCTGCTGCGCAGAGGGATCTGAATGTCTTTGTACATGAGTTCCACACAGTTCGAGTGCAGATGCAGCAGAGTAAGAAAGGTGGCAAATGGAATTTTAACTTTTATTGCCAAAGGAATAGAATATGCACCTGTGTACAGTTTTAGCCTTCCTTGTATTGGAGTCTGAGCAAAGGGGGTCCACTCAATTAGTTCCAGAGACGAGGGCTTTGCTTTATGAAGAGAGACTGGATGAGTTTAAAATGATGAGAGGAGAGCTCAACGTTCAAGAGGATTGCCAAGGTAGACACAGTGAGGATGTTTCCTCACGTGGAGCATTCTAGAGTGAAAGGTCATGGCTTTCGGATAACGGGTGGCAGATTCAAAACAGAGATAAGGAGAAATGACTTCTCTCAAAGTGAACCTTCGGAATTCACTCCCCCTGAAGACAGTTGCCACTGGGGCGTTGAGTAAATGTAAGGAGGGGATGAACAGATCGTTAATCAGTAATGGGTAGAAGATTATGGAGAGCAGGCAGTTGAGTGAGGGTTGAGGTTGAGATGAGGTCAGCCAGGATTGTATTAAGTAGCGGAACAGGCTGAGTGGCCCACTCCTGCTCTTGGTTCTCATGTTCCAATACCCCCTTTAGGGGCTTGAGTGTCATGTTTTGTTTGAAGGCGCTCTTGTCTTGGGATGGAGGCGTGGGCAGTGGTGCTGCTCCTGGCCTGAGCACATTGATCTTGCCCCTGAATTAGGGCCCTGGTTATTGGGCCCAGATGTACCCACAATATCCCAGGCCTGGCCATCAAAAAATTGCTCAGTAAACGCACGTGACTGCGTAATGACTGAGACACCTTGTTGCTGTAGTGAATGCAGCACACACACACACACACACACACACCAACAGTTGTGCCTGATATACTGTGAGACGTTTCGGGGGGAAAGAATATCCAGGCGCAGCTTGGGTTGTCCACCTTATTGAAGGCTTCGGGTGCTGCCTGCAAGAGGTGTGTTCTGGATCGGATTGAGCCAATCATTCCGGAACCTGGGGCAGACAACAAAGGACCATTGACGTTCCACGAGGTCTGCTCACCCGAAACTTCACTGGAAAATTTCGGAGCGTGATCACCAACGGGATGCGGGAGAAACGGCGACCAGTTCGCTCACAGCCGGCTCCGGCAGATCGCACTCCCCTGCGGCGAGCCAGCGAGTACTCTGTGTTCTTCTCAAGCTTTGAAAGGATGGGCACGGTGCCTTTCACCTCCCTGGGGCTGCCCGATGAAATGGTTTTTGGAATTGTCTCTCCCGCTGTGATTGTAGGAATCACGGTGGCCAATCCGCACAGAGCAAGCTTCCTCTGAAGAGCAGCGTGGGTGGGTGGGTCAGAAAATCCACCTTCGGCGACGCTGATTGACGGGGTAGGGAGTTGGTCAGGAGGCCTAGGGGGGACAACCCTGCCGTCGGACCGTGGGATCTCTCTCTCTTTGCACAGGGCAGCCTTGGGGCTGCGTGGCACTCCCTCAGCGCTGCGCTGGACACATCAGCGTGGAGTGTGTGTGTGTGTGTGTGTGTGTGTGTGTGTGTGTGTGTGCTGCCCTTGCCTCTTACTCAGAGGTGAGACTGCTCCACGCTGAGCCGCAGCTGACACAGCCTGGCTTCGAAGAAGCTGCAAAACGCAAGGCGCAGGGAAGGCTGTGAGAGGTGACAATCCCCACGGTGTTAATGTGTCGCGAAAGCAGGATGCCACAACAGGGGCTCTCAAGCCCTGCTTTTAACTCAAGCCCCACCCTTTTAATGTATCCTATCAAATTACAATATTTTTAAGGGACATCTGAGACCAAACACCACCTCATCCCACCAGGCAAGGCAGAGCAGGGTTTTTCAGCACCGAGTACAGGAGTTGGGAGGTCATGTTGCGGCTACACAGGACATTGGTTAGGCCACTGTTGGAATATTGCCTGCAATTCTGGTCTCCTTCCTATTGGAAAGATGTTGTGAAACTTGAAAGGGTTCAGAAAACATTGACAAGGGTGTTGCCAGGGTTGGAGGATTTGAGCTACAGGGAGAGGCTGAACAGGCTGGGGCTGTTTTCCCTGGAGCGTCAGAGGCTGAGGGGTGACCTTATAGAAGTTTATAAAATTGTGAGGGCCATGGATTGGGTAAATAGGCAAGGCGTTTTCCCTGGGGTGGGGATGTCCAGAACTAGAGGGACATAGGTTTAGGGCGAGAGGGGAAAGATTTAAAACGGACCTAAGGGGCAACTTTCTCACGCAAAGTCTGAGCTGCCAGAGGAAGTGGTGGGGACCATCAGGATGGGTATGAATAGGAGAGGTTTAGAGAGATAGGGGCCAAATGCCGGCAAATGGGACTAGATTAGGTCAGGATATCTGGTCGGCATGGATGAGTTGGACCGAAGGGTCTGTTTCCATGCTGTACATCTCTATGACTCTAAAACTCTCATGTCAAGAATGTGAGGAAGGAGAGTGAATACAGAGAGATTAGGGAACATTTCTGAGCACAATGGGTGGTTCTTATTTAGCAAGTCGGGTCAGAGATTCTTATTGCTATGGCAACATGGCCGATGGAACAGGAAATGAACTCTTCACTGTTTCATAGTGACGCGTCATGGCTTCCAAAAGGCCTCCACTATCTGTTCGAATGAATCCCTACTGTGTGGGAACAGGCCATTCGGCCCAACAAGCCCACACCAACCCTCTGAAGAGTAACCAATCCAGACCCATTCCCCTAACCTATTATTCTACATTTACCCCTGACTAATGTGCCTAACCTACACATTCCTGAATACAATAGGCACCTAACCCGCACATATTTTGGACTGTGGGAGGAAGCCCATGCAGACACGGGGTTGGGGTAGGGGGAGGTGGGGAACGTGCAAACTCCACACAGCCAGTCGCTCGAGGCTGGAATCGAACCTGGGTTCCTGGCGCTGTGAGGCAGCGGCGCTAACTTTCAAATCATGACCACGCACCTGGCCAGTGGGGAGATTGAACCCATGACGTTGGTGTTATAAGCACCGCGCTCTGAGCTAACCGACCGATATTGTAGATGGGATCTTCCCCTCTTTACATTCCTTTCTCAACTCTGAAAGTTCCCTTGGGGTCAGTATGGGGGGGTGGGGGGTGAGGTGGTGAATGCTAGCCCTGCTTTTCACAATCCAATGTAAACTCAAATAAAGCTTCCCCCAACATCGCACCCAGCAAACACTGCCAGGGTGTTAACAACAAAAGAGTAAGAGGGTTCCACTGCTCGGTTGAACTCAAAGTAAATGGAAAGCAAAGCTCCCCCCGGCCACCGACATCACCCCCATCAATCACTGCCGGGACAGAGACAACAAGGGGAGCATTTGTCTTGACAGGTCACCATTGAGTTACGGGCAGCACAGTAGCTCAGTGGTTAGTGCCCAGCACCCGGGTTCAATTCCTCCCTCAGACGACTGTCTGTGTGGAGTTTGCACATTTTCCCCGTGTCTGCGTGGAATCCCTCTGGGTTTCATCCCTCAGTCCAAAGGTGGTGCAGGTTAGGGTGGACAGGCTATGGGGAATGCAGGGTTACAGGGGTAGGGGAGGTGGTTGGGTCTGGGGTCGGCGTGGACTCGATGGGCCGAATGGCCTGCTTCCACACTGCAGGGACCCTATAATCATCACAACTGAGCCCGGCTTGGTGTCCCAGTGCTAACCTACCACTCACTCATGCTCACTGCTGAACTAATTGGAGCCCCAAGCCACAGTCCCCATCTCAGCAGCAGCGCGGGGTACGATGGCCCTGTCTCTACACAGCCCTGTGATTGACTGTCCAACATTCAAGACCGCCTGGGCGACTGGAATTGCCCTTACCCACTGTGTAGTGTAGAAATAGGATAGGGCAGTAACGCTCGGCTGTGTTAGTCAATGTACCTCTGACACCAGCAGTCCGACACTCTGGGAAGGGAGGGTGGAATACTCTGACTGAGAGGGGATGTGCTGCACAGATCAGTCCAACACGTAATAATCTGTATATACAAGAATAAAGCAAAGAACTGTGGATTCTGGGAGATCCGGAATGAAAATAGAAATCGCTGGAGAAACTCAGTAGGTCTGGTGGCATCTGTAGAGAGGGAAAGCAGGGTTAACCTTTCCAGTTCGGTGACCTGCCTTCAGAACGTTCCAACAAGGATTGTGGGCTAAACGTAGGGAAGTGAAGTTGAGGATTAATAGATCAGCTGTTATCTCATTGAATAATACAGTGGACTCAATGGGCTACTTCTGCTCTCCAAGATCTTATGATCACACCAGTCACTGCAGTGCCACAGCACCAGCTCGCTGAGTCTAGCACAGTATCCACCTCCTCACTATCCAATGTCCCAGACACACCTTCTAGTAGTGATTTCATTGTACTTCACCCAATCTAGTCGAAGCAGGCCATTGGTCCATTGCATCCACACTGACCTCCAAACAGCATCCCACCCAGACCTGACCCCCAACCCTATTCCCCCATTTCCCACGGCTAACCCATCTAGCTGGCACACCATGGACAATTTAGCACGGCCGATCCACCTAACCTGAGTTAGGGTCAGAATGCTACAGTGTGGAAACAGGCCATTTGGCCCAACAAGTCCATGCCAACACTCGGAAGACCCATTCCCCCGCACCTATTACTCTACATTTCCCCCTAACACCTACACTATCCCCTGAACACTATGGGGCAATTTAGCCCAGCCAATTCACCTAACCATCCATCTTTGGATTGTGGGAGGAAACACACACCCCGACATGGGGAGAATGTGCAAACTCCACACAGTCACCCGAGGCTGGAATTGAACCCAGGACCCTGGTGCTGGGAGGCAGCAGGGCTAACCACTGGGCCAACCTGCTCAGCCTGTTTCTGGTGGGCTCTTAAACAAAGGACATCTTTCAGAATTTTGCAGACCAAGGTTAGTTGACTGTGGAAGGCTAATGCGATCAATGAATATGTAGCAAATTGAGGAGTTGAGGAGTCCCTTGGATTGTTCAAAGATGGCTGAAGCTGGATAGATGGGTAAATTGTATCAGAAACTAGCTCGGCTGTAGGTGGAACACTGCTCTAGTCCTGTCACTGCAATGTCGGAAAGATGGGATCGTGCTGGAGAAGGGGGCAGGTGAAATTCACAAAGACCTGGTCCAGACTGGACAATATTAGTTCTGAAGATAGACCAGAGGTGTTTCTTTGGCGACAGTGGAGGTTGAGGGGGTTAAAATGACAAGGAGTCCGGATAAGAGGAAGAAGAGGCGGCACGGTGGTTCGGTGGTTAGCACTGCTGCCTCACAACGCCAGGGTCCCAGGTTCGATTCCAGCCTGTGTGGAGCTTGTATATTCTCCCCCGTGTCTGCGCGGGTTTCCTCCCACAGTCCAAAGATGTGCAGGTCAGGGTGAATTGGCAGTGCTAAATTGCCCGTAGTGATAGGCGCATTAGTCAGAAGGGAAATGGGTCTGAGTGTGTTATTCTTCAGAGGATCGGTGTGGACTTGTTGGGATGAAGGGCCTGTTTCCACACTGTAAGGGATCTAATCTAATCATTCCCCCCTCACCTTAGTGGGGGGGAGTAGGATTAGGGCCAGGAGCAATGCAGTGCTGCAAAGATTTAAGATGGGTGCTTTAAACTGAGATTCGAGGGGAAATCCTTCACTCAGAGGCTAGTGATCCCCACTGCCTGAAAGGTGAGTACCGACAGAAGCCCTCATTGCATTGAGAGGACCTGGGTATGTAACAAAGGTGTCATGGCAACCTCACCCGCCTATCAACCAATGGCTAAAAGGTGGAGTGGGGCAGGGTGTCCAATTGTCCAACAGGCAGGGGGCACTGTTGGGCCAAATGGCATCCTTCCATTCTCAGCCTCTCTGAAGTCCCGCCGCAAGGCAAGAATGCATCTTCCAGGCCCACCATCCCACCCGCGGTACTGAGGGAGTGTCAAGGGTCCTCTTTCTGAGGAAATATTAAAAACTGAGGGCACTGGAGTCTGGGCCAATACTCAGTCCTCAACCAACAGCAACGGACAATCTGGTCAACATCACAGATTCACCTTGTTACATGCACATGTGCCATATTTCCTACGTTAGTAGGGTGGCCATTTTGGCCATTTTGCTATTGGGACTTGCCCAGAGAGCTGCACGGTCCCCAGTTTGGGAGTTCACATTCAGTAAAAGGAATGATTCTTGAGTAAAAGGTTAATGCCAGTAACCAGTAAACACGGGGCTGTCATACAAACCCACCTATTGAATGAGTGGCTATTGAGGGAGTGCAGCGTAGGTTCACGAGGTCAATTCCTGGAATGGTGGGATTATCTTACACTGAAAGACTGGAGCGACTGGGCTTGTATACCCTTGAGTTTAGAAGACTGAGAGGGGATCTGATTGAGACATATAAGATTATGAAAGGATTGGACACTCTGGCAGCAGGAAACATGTTTCCGCTGATGGGTGAGTGCCGAACCAGAGGACACAGCTTAAAAATACGGGGCAGACCATTTAGGACAGAGATGAGGAGAAACTTCTTCACCCAGAGAGTGTTGGCTGTGTGGAATGCTCTGCCCCAGAGGGCAGTGGAGGCCCAGTCTCTGGATTCATTTAAGAAAGAGTTGGATAGAGCTCTCAAAGATGGTGGAATCAAGGGTTACGGAGATAAGGCAGGAACAGGATACTGATTAGGAATGATCAGCCATGATCATATTGAATGGTGGTGCAGGCTCGAAGGGCAGAATGGCCTACTCCTGCACCTATTGTCTATTGTCACCTGGTTCGTTCATCTCAATCACTTCAGCTGGTGGTGGGGGTTGGGGGATTGGTGGGGGTCTGTACCTGGAGAAAACATTCTGTTCACTCACTGGCTGCGGACATGGTCAGCGGTTCAGTACCGACAGATAAATATGAGGGGCTGCATTTTGGGGACACAAATCAGATCAGGAATTGTACACTTGATGGTAAGGTCCTGGGGAATGTTGTTGAACAAACAGACCTCAGAGAGCAAGTTCAAAAGTTCCTTGAAAGTAGAGTCTCGGGTAGACAGGGTAGTGAAGAAGGTATTGGTCAGTGCATTGAGTATAGGCCTTGGGAGGTCATGTTGCAGCTGTACAGGACATTGGTTCGGCCACTTTTGGAATAGTGCATTCAATCCTGGTGTCCATGCTAGAGGAAAAATGTTGTTGAACTTGAAAGGGCTCAGAAAAGACTTACGAGGCTGTTGGAGGGTTTCAGATCTAGGGAGAGGTTGAATAGGTTGGCGCTGTTTTCCCTGGAGCATCTTAGGAATGGCCTTATAGAAGTTTATTAAATCATGAGGAGCATGGATAGGGTGACTAGCCAAGGTCTTTTCCCCAGGGTAAGGGAGTGCAAAACTAGAGGGCATGGTTTTAAGGCAGGAGGGGAAGGAGTTAAAAGGGACCTCAGGGGCAACTTTTTTCAGGCAGAGAGTGTAGAATGAGCTGCCAGAGGAAATGGTGGAGGCTGGTACAATTACACCATTTAAAAGGCATGTAGACGGGTATATGAATAGGAAGGGAAATGGGCCAAATGCAGGCAAACGGGGCTAGATTAATTTAGGAAAGCTGGTTGGCATGGACGAGTTGGACCGTAGGGTCTGTTTCCGTGCTGTACATCTCTACGACTGCGTGAGGGTTTGTGCTCTCATCCAGTCTGGCCTCTATGTGACTCCAACTCTGAAGTGGTGGGGATGGTATGAGGAGGGTGGGGTGGCGGATGTGGACGTTGGCTAACGAATGGCAATGGAAAGGGCTAAGGAAACCACTCAATGACACAGCACCCCCCAAAATAATTCGGGATGGGTAACAAATGTGGGCAGCTCACAACATCCTTGAATGAATGGGGCCGAGCAACGTCTCTCAAGTGCTCCCTCGGCCCAAGACCTTCCCTGAGTTTCCGCATGGCGTGACTTCATGTCTCCCTCCCCTCTGTTCAATGTCTGGAAGTGAGAATGAAGAGACCTGGCGGAGAGCAGGTTTCAAGTGAAGAAGGAGATTCTCTCAGCTCACTTGACCTTCTCCTTCGACAAAACCGCATCAGACTGACCTACAGCTAAATGCAGTCATCTGTCAGTCTCGCTGTGAGTTCACAGCCCCCAGTCTCCACTCCTGGAGGCTTATCGCAGCTGGGTCTGACACTCCCAGGGAAGAAATCCCTTCCTGGTTCCATCCTTTCCCACAAACACCGCCCCTCCCTGCCGTTTCACTGGAATTTTGTGCAGCGGCCTTGATCCCACACTCCCAGCATCCCTCCTGCTGACCTGCTCTGGACTGGTTCTGGGAGAAACGGGAAAATGGGATGCAAAAAGCTCACTTTTCCAGAACCATGAGGTCGCCGCCGCTGCAGAGGAAGCCGTTCGGCCCATCGTGCCCCGTGCTGGATGAGTTAGCCTCGTTTTGATCCTGCTTTCTAACACCAGGCACACAACCTTACAGATTCCAGAGCTCCAGGGGCAGATCAAGATCCTGCCAAATGACCTGATGGTTTCCGCCTCAGCTGGGCAGAGACTTTCAGTCCCTTCTAATTCTTCAGCCAATCACTTTAACTCTGCACCCCCTGGCGACTGAACCCTGCAGTCTGGCCTTCCCAGCCCAGTCTCGAGGGGAGAATTCTTCTCTCCCACCTGTGCCGTTCAGTGTACCTGAATAGGAACTATCACGGAGATGCACACATGTGCTGCACAGTACCAGACAGCAGTGTAGTGCACCCTGCTGTGTGCTCCACATGTCTAGGGATTGACACCGAGGGTATAACTACACACACACACGGATATGTGAACACACAACAGACACACACACACACACACACACCAATATGCAAACACACAACAGACACACATACACACACACACACACAAACACATACACACACCAATATGCAAACACACAACAGACACACATACATTCTCACACTCACTCATTCACACACACACACACACACCCACGCGTGCACACACAAGCACACCAATAAATGCACACACTCACATACACACACGCTCACACACCAATATATGCACGCACAAACACACACAGCCACACACACACACTAATATATGCACACACACAGGCACACACTCATTCACATACCCCACACACAGAGTTACACACCCACACTCACACATGACAGACACACATACACACACACACACACACACACACACACACCAATATATGCAGACACACACATAGACACACATACAGACACACCACAGTTTGAGTGAATCATTTCCTCTTACCCGCTGCATGCTGCATACAGGAGTCGACACTGAGACACACAGGCATCACGTGCAGCAACCCCCTGTGCGTACCCTACCTGCCCTGCAGTTGACTGTGACACTCTCAGCCTCTACTGTACAAGGCAGGAGTGAATCATTCCTTTAGCAACAACCAAGTGGTGTACACAGGAGTTGATACTGAGACACATAGCATATACATTACCAAACAGATGTAGGGTGGAACCTGATCTTTCACCCTGTCGAGTTCACACCGACTGTCCAAACAGCATCCCTTCCAGGCCAACCCCACGCACCTAACCCCACATTTCCCACGGCCAATCCCATCTAGCCTACACATCCCTGGACACTATGGGGCAACTTAGCATGCCCAATCCACCCTAATGTGCACACCTTTTGGACTGTGGGAGCACTGGGAAGAAACCCCGCAGACACGGGGAGAATGAGCAAGCTCCACACAGGCAGTGGGTGGAATCGGACCTTCTTCCCTGGTGCTGTGAGGAGGCTGTGCGAAGCTCCCTGGTGCCCAAGTGAATCATACCCTTTTACAGATGCTGTATTGGTCTTGTGCAGGAGCTGACCCAGAAGCCGATGAAGGTGGGCCATGTATTGTCCTGAATTACTCCCTTAGCTCCCCCTGTCCAGTACTTTCAACACTGGGACACCCCGCTTGTTCAACTGTTCTGTCTCAGTAAAAACACCCACACAGCACCAGGTGATAGTCCAACAGGTCTATTTGGAAGCACTAGCTTTCGGAGCGCTGCCCTTTCACCAGGTGGTTGTGGTTCCAGGTAAACCCGTTGAACTCTAACCTGGTGTGGTGTGATTTTTAACTTTGTACACCCCAGTCCAATACCTGCACCTCCAAATCATGACTGCCTCAGTAAAGCCACATTCAGCTGGGACCAGGGGACTGGATGGCAGGTTCTGTCAGGAGAAAGTTGAGGACTGCAGATGCTGGAGATCAGAGCTGAAAAATGTGTTGCTGGAAAACCGCAGCAGGTCAGGCAGCATCCGAGGAGCAGGAGAATCGACGTTTCGGGCATGAGCCCTTCTTCAAGAATCAGGGCTCATTCCTGAAGAAGGGCTCATGCCCGAAACGTCGATTCTCCTGCTCCTTGGATGCTGCCTGACCTGCTGCGCTTTTCCAGCAACACATTTTCAGGCAGGTTCTTTCAATCCAGAGGAGAGAGAGCAATACCATTGGACTGAAGCAAAATGCCACCGAAGAGAGCTGCCGAGGAGAGGGTGTGACTGAGACCGGATATGTTCGGAAAAACGCAGAAAGGCCGGCTCCTTCAGGATGAGAAAGATAGTCGATAAAGTGCGTCTTCAGCTTGCGGATTTGTAACATGCCTCTTTACGAGGGATAGTTGCTCCCCAGGCCGCGGTTTCTCTCTCAGAAGGGGAAAAAGAAAGCCAAACGTCTGTGGGAGGGTCCCAGCTGTCACACCACCTGACAGAACAATAATCACTGAGCTTCAAAGCACAAAGCCCTTTGATAAAGCCTGATATAAATACACGCGTTTCACTAACAGCTCACACAAGCAAAAGGCTGCCTGGTGTAAGAGAGACAGCGAGAGCTAGGTGAGCCCTCTCTCTCACAACCTTGCTCCATCACCCAGGCCCACAAACATGCCATGGCCATATTCAGGCTGAGCTACTGACTCCCCTTCCCTTTGCAGAGGCCAGTCAGGGTGGCCCCCTACCACCCCACCCACCCTCCCCCAAGCACCATCAGCCCAGCACCGTCAGTGAATGTGCAAAACGCGGGAAAATATATTGTCAACATTGATTGGGTGAAGATGTCTACCTCTAACACTGTCTAGATCAGAGCGGTGCTGGAAAAGCGCAGCAGGTCAGGCAGCATCCGAGGAGCAGGAGAATCGACGTTTCAAGCAAAAGCCCTTCATCAGGAATGAAAAGATCTGGGCTTTTGCCCGAAACGTCGGTTTTCCTGCTCCTGGGATGCTGCCTGACCTGCTGCGCTTTTCCAGCACCACTCTGATCTGGACTCTGATCTCCAGCATCTGCAGTCCTCACTTTTGCCTCTAATACTGTGTCCAGTTCTGGTCACCCAGTTATAGGAAGTAGATTAACAAGCGGGAGAGGATTCAGAAGAGACTTACCGGAATGTGGCTGGGTTTGGAAGGTTTGAGTTGTAAGAAAGGCTGGACAGGCTGGAACTTCTTTCCCTGGAGCGGAGGAGGTTCGGAGGTGACCTGATAAAAGTTTATAAAACAATGAGAGGTATAGCTAAAGTTAATGGTGGTAAGGGATAGGGGGAGGGATAGGGGGAGCATTTTTAAGGAGAGAGATTTTAATAAGACATGAGAGGTAAATTTGTTTGCACAGAGGGAGGTTCACGAGTGGAATGACCTTCCTGAGGGAAGTGGTGGATGTGGGTACAATTATAACGTTTAAAAAGACATTTGGATTAGTACATGAATAGGAAAGGTTTGTAGACCTAAGGGCCAGGAGCAGGCAGGTGGGAATCTCCTGTTCCTTGGATGCTGCCTGACCTGCTGCGCTTTTCCAGCAACCCATTTTCAGCTCTGATCTCCAGCCTCTGCAGTCCTCACTTTCTCCTCCTAGTTGGGATTATGGTCTGGACTGAAGTGTCTGTTTCCACACTGTATGACTCTAGGACTTTGACTATAAGTGTTGGGCCGTGGTCAATGCGTGGGCAACTTGCAGCAACATAAAGCTGCGTGGGAACAGCCTCCCGGGCGAGAGGCTGTAACTTACCACAGAGCAGACTGAGGCTCTTTTGTCTCAAACACGGAAGGGGCATAAAGGTGGGGAGGCATTGGCGTCATGGGTATTATTGCTAGACTATTACTCCAAGATGCCCTGGTAATGTTCTTGGAGTCCTGGGTTCCAAGGCAGATGGTGATTCAACACCAACCCAGAGTCTAATGATGGCCATGAAATCTTGTTGAGTGTCAATAAAACCCGGCCATACACTAATCCCCTTCAGGGGGAGGGAAACCTGCCATCCTTACCGGATCTGGCCTACATGTGACTCCCGTCCCCTAGCATCGTGGTTGAGTCTTTTCCTGCCCTCTGGGTGATTAGGGATGGGCAATAAATGCTGGCCACAGCCAAAAAATACCCACAGCCCATGAATGAAAATAAAAATATATTAAGATGGTCTACAAGGTGGCAGACCAGGGAGGTCAATAACAGGGTCAGAAAGGTCAGAGGGCCATCGCTGTAGGATTCTGGAGGAATGTCTTTACCCAGAAGGTGGTGAGAAGGTGGGCCTATGGGAGTGGTTTAGTACAGATGCATTCTAGAAGAATCTGGATATATAACCACTCATCACTGAATCCCTCACCATCAACACCTTGGAGTTAGCTTTGACCAGAACCTAGACTGGAACTTGCCAATGTAAGTCCAGTGATGACAAGATCAACTCAGAGTCTGAAGTAACAGTCACCTCCTGACTCCTCAAAGCCCGAACACAAGCACAACCCAAGAGTGCAGTGAGATATTCTCTACTTGCCTGGGTGACTGCAGCTCCAACACTCAATGCAGGACAAAGCACCCGGCGTGACTGGGACCCTCCCACCACATTCAGCATCCACTCCCTTAACTATTGACACTCAGTAGCAGTAGCATGTGCCACTGATGAGATGGTAGAGGTGACAGATTGGGAAGATCAACAACCTGGGTCTCCTTTGATAACGGCTTCTCGATCTGGAAGTCTACCATCCAGAAGGAGATGATACATGGGAACACCACCCATCTGGGAGTTCCCCTCCAAGCCACTCAACAAACTGACTTGGAAAAATGTCTTCATCCTTTCAGATGGAGTTGAGGTTGAATACCTGGAAACCCCAAACAGGGAGTGTTTCGGCATTAGGTCAAAGGCAGGAATGAAAGAACATGAATATTCTCAACCTGCTCAACAGCAATTAGGGATTGGTTAAAAAAAACACAGGGAAGAATGGTAAATAAAATAAATTAAAAACAGTCATGGTTCCCATTCTCTCTTGTGACAAAGTGCTTCCCTCGGTCATAGTCCTCGGCTTTATCCTTGTCACTTGTGATTATATACAGTGGTCCGGTCTTTGGGTCTTAACTTAAAGTGGTGCTTGAGATTAATGGATCTACTGGATAATCCCAATCACATTCTTTCTCATCATAGCCCTCGAAGAGTCTATGGATGTTCTAACTTCGGGAATACTAGTGGTCCCTCCACCTATAACTGGCATTGTATCCATCACCGAGAGCCTAGTACCACTAAATTCTCTCCCTAGGCTTCTCTGTAGCCTCTCTCAGTTGTGCCTTAAAACCTACCTCTTTATTCTGCATCTTACATTGCCTATTGGCCCTTTAGTTCAATGCCAAGTTGCTCCAACAAAGAGCCCTGGAAGGCTTTGCAAAGTGAAAGGTGCTATGCAAATGCAAGTTGCAATGGTGGTTATATTCATTGGTGAATTCTGACTCAAACGGGTTGACAAAGGTCGAACACGCGCGCTCGAAACAATCATCCCAACAGAATAAGGCAGAGGCTGTGACCCAGCAAAGGGAGAAGATTATGTTCTAATGTACTATAAACCCAGTTATACATTCAACGCAGTGAGCACTGGGGCTATGATAATTGGCCTACTCTGCATTATAATTACAAATGGGAGTTTACCATGGTTACATCAAAATAGCATATTGGGTTGTAGCTACACTGTGTTGTCATGGTTATGTTATCTGTAGACCTTATTATTCTTCCGTTTCAGCGTGTTTGCACTTTGCTAGCTCAATCCTACTTTCCCTTATGTCACAATTATACTAAAGGCCCAAATTTTCCTGGCAAAGTTGATGATGCATTTAGTGCTGCCTATGCCCCAATGCTGCCCTATGACCTACCCTGTATCATAAGGTCAGAAGTGGGGATGCTCATCAATGATTGCACAATGTTCGGCACCACTTGTGACCCCTCAGATCCTGTCCAAATACAAGACCATCCAAGCTTGATAAGTGGCTAGAGGTGTTATTTCTTCGCAAGTGCCAGACAATGGCCATCTCAAACAAGAGAGAGACAATCTAACCACCGCCCTTTCACGTTCAATGTCGTTATCATTGCTAAATTTCCCTCTATTAACTTCCTGGGATTTACCATTGATTGGAAATTCCCCCGGACTCGCCATTTCAATGGTGACTCCAAGAGTGGGTCGGAGGCTAGAAATATTGGAGCGAGTAACTCATCTCCTGATTCCCCAGCGACTACAAAACACAAGTCAGGAGTGTGATGGAATGCTCCCCACTTGCATGGACGGGTGCAGCCTCAACAACACTGAAGAGGCTTGACACCATCCAGGATAAAGCAGCTCACTTGATTGGTACCGCATCCACAAACATCCACTCCCTCCACCACCAATGTTCAGTAGCAGCAGTGTGTACTGTCTACAAAATGTACTTATAGTAACTCCAAGGTTCCTTCAACAACACTTTCTAGAACTCTGACTACAACCATCTAGAAGGACAATGGGCAGCGTAAACATGGGAACACCACCCCTCTCCTCCCCTCCAACACGTTCCCCTCCAAAGCCCACACCAACATGACATGGAAATGTATGGCCATTCCTTCACTCGCAGACACCCTGTAACCCCCGTCCCTGACTTCACCCCAAGAACAACCAAGAAGACACCTCCTCAGCACCTCATCCAACGCAATGAGGGATGGCCAATCAATTCTGGTCCAGCCAGCAACACCCACATCCCATTGAGGAATTTAAAAAGAATTGTTCGGTTTATATGAAATGTGCAGGGAAGAAGAGGTAGTTCCGTCATCCTTGCCTCATCAGCTCAGAGATTGAACCGAAGGGCTTCTTTTTCCTATATTTACCCCTCACTTTAAAAAAGGAAGGGACGAGTGACATTTGGATTTGACTCCACACCCTTCAGACTGTCAGAATCAACTGAGCTAAAGTAGACAATATGACAGCATTCCTGATGAAGGGCTTTTGCCCGGAGCGACGACTCTCCCGCTCCCCGGATGCTGCCTGACCTGCTGTGCTTTTCCGTTGCCACGCTCTCGAATCTGATCTCCAGCATCTGCAGTCCTCCCTTTCTCCATTCTGACACCATGGCCGGTTTGATATCAGGTACTCTGACATTGCCTGTCTGACCCCACACCCAACACTGAGGAAGCTTGTTAAGGGATTCTGAGCTGAGTCTGGGGGCGGGGGGGGGGGGGGGGGGGAAAGGAAGGGAGTCGCCCCTGACCGTCCTTTGTTCTGGCTTCCAAAGTATTGGACTATCTATCAGAGATTGATAGATTCTTGTTGTCTCGAGGAATTAAGGGCTACGGGGAGAATGCGGGTAAGTGGAGTTGAAGTGCCCATCAGCCATGATTGAATGGTGGAGTGGACTCGATGGGCCGAACGGCCTTACTGCCACTCCTATGTCCTATTGTCTTATGAGGACCTGCTCTGCTACCACACCCCCCCACCCCAACAACTCCTCTGCCTTTGGGTACCGAACGCCGTCAACATTTTCAAACACACTCATCGCTCCTCCCTGGAGCCATAGACGGTACAGAACAATCCCGGGATCTTCCTCTGTCATACTGGCACTCTGGATCCTGGGTGGGCAGTGAGCGATGGTGTGGGAAATCAGCGAGCTGTGGGGGTGGGGAATGCTAGAAGGGAGCCAAGTGAAAACACCGATGCAAAACGCAGAAACAAGAAAAAGAGGCAGCCTCCCGAGTCGCCCTCTGAGGTAGAAATTGCCGTCAAACCGGTAAAAATAAAAATGTTAAGATGGAAGGTGATAGCTCTTTACCGCCTTGTCTACCTCCTCACTGCCCTGCTGCTGGGCTGAAATAGCACTCCTTTCACTAGCCCAGTAATCAGCTGCCTGCACAGAGATTTCCTGACAGCCTCCCAGCGTTTCCTGGCTCTATTCCTGTCCCCTTGGCACCGGGCCCAGTGCTCTGGCCCTGATGCTTGTGAGGAGGAGGGAGGAAGTCAACATCAGAATCTTCAAACACCGCCGCGCTCTGTTCCGAGAGGGAGTATAAATTCTTCCTTTCATTTCAGAAAGTCTCCGTAAGACTCGAATAAGAAGCAATTGTTTCCACTCAAAGCAGGTCAGGAACCAGGGGATGTGAGGTCCAAGATAATTGCAGCTGAGTGAATCATTAAAGAAAAGAGGGCCTGTTCCACCACCATTTGGGTCCATATCGACTCTTTGAGTCACAATCCAGTCAGTGCTCTATCCCATAGCCCAGTTCCCTCAAGGTGTCCCTGTGTCTGAATTCCTTTCAGCGATCAATGGGTTGCCTCTGCTCTGGTTCCACTAGCTCATGGGCAGTGTGATTTGGACTATCACCACTCTCTCTATAATGAATGTTTTTCCTCCTTTCCTTCCTGTATGTGCTGCCCTCTCCTCCCTATGCTTTGAATTGTCAGCTCATGGAGAGAGCATGTCTTAGCCTACCTGAACCTGTTATAATCCTCCGTGCCTCTCTCAACTCTCCCCTCTGCTTTGCACTATCAGATTCTCCATTGTGTTCTTCCTGATGCGGTGATATCCCAATCGGTTAACAGAAACTCAGAGACGAATGCGCGCGCACACGCACATGCACACACACGCACACACACACACACACATGCACTCACACAAACACAATCCCCACAACACACACACACATGCACTCACACACACACACACATGCACTCACACAAACACAATCCCCACAACACATACACACACACACACACACACACTCACAAACACAACCCCCACAACACACACACACACACACACACATGCACTCACACAAATACAACCCCCACAACACAGAAACACACACACGTACTCACACAAACACAAGCCCCCAACACACACACACACACACACACACACACACACACACACACACACACACACACACACACACACACACACACACACACACACACACCTGTACACACACAGTGCCAGACAGACAGCTACACACTGAATCACACACAGGAAAGGGCACACACAGAAGCAAACCCTTATGTAAATGCAGACACACATTGGAGTGACACGGTGGCTCAGTGCTTGGCACTGTTGCCTCACAGGACCAGGGACCCGGGTCCGATTCTCATCTCGGGCGACTGACTGTGTGGAGTTTGCACGTTCTCCCCGTGTCTGCGTGGGTTTCCTCCGGGTGCTCCGGTTTCCTCCCACAGTCCAAAGATGTGCGGGTCAGGTGAATTGGCCATGCTAAATTGCCCGTAGTGTTAGGTAAGGGGTATATGTAGGGGTATGGGTGAGTTGTCGCTTTGGTGGGTTGGTGTGGACTTGTTGGGCCGAAGGGCCTGTTTCCACACTGTAAGTAATCTAATCTAATCTAAATATACGGTAGGGGAATGAGTCTGGGTTGGTTACTCTTCGGAGGAAGTGAGGACTGCAGATGCTGGAGATTAGAGCTGAAAAATGTGTTGCTGGAATAGCACAGCAGGTCAGGCAGCATCCAGGGAATTCCTGAAGAAGGGCTTATGCCCAAAAATTCGATTCTCCTGCTCCTTGGATGCTGCCTGACCTGCTGCGCTTTTCCAGCAACACATTTTTCAGCTCTTACTCTTCGGAGGGTCAGTATGGGCTGAAGGGCCTGTTTCCATACTGTAGGGAATCTAGTCAAACACACAGCTGCACACATCTCCAAACACACACCCCCCAGCCACTAACTATACAGTAATCCCATCTCTCAGATTAGGAACACCTCAATCCCATAGAAAATGTGCTTCGCAGTACACTGCAGGCAGGTAGGTTGGGGAGTGTTTGTGACCAAGGATCAAACATGCCTCTTTATTCCCACCTCCGACAACATTACCTCTCCCTAACCCTTCTGACGGAATGCATCACCTCCTGTTTCTCTGTATTAACTTCATTGTCTGCATTGTCTGCCTGTTATTCTAACCTATCCAAATGACTGATCATGGCCTTGGGTAATTCGTTCAATTCGAACCCCCTTATTCCATGAACCTGAATTTTGCTAACCAGCCTCTTATGTGGCATCTTGCTGAGTTCTCTTTTCAAGCATTCGCGCAGACAACATTTACTGTATGCCCGCCATCATTTCGCTTCGTCAGGAATTTCAATTACTTTTGTCGAACACAATCTGCTTTATCCAAATGCATGTTGGACTCCCTTCCCTAACTCAAACCTTTCCAAGTTCCTGTTAGTTCTTGCTAATTTTTCAGTTCTGAAACTTTACCCATTAATGATGCTGAATTAACCAACCTGGGAATGTTCTTCCACCCTTTGTGTCGCTGAATCTCATTTCTTTTTTCTGGTGTGAGACCACTTTAGTACCTCAGCCTCGGTGTGTTGAGTTCCTCTTTTACTTTGGCATGCATCTTTTTGTGCAGGCAGAACAAACGCAGTGAACACTGTAACATTCAGGGGACAAACAATTCCAGAGCTGAAAATGTGTTGCTGGAAAAGCGCAGCAGGTCAGGCAGCATCCAAGGAGCAGGAGGATCCAATTTTTGGGCATGAGCCCTTCTTCAGGAATGAGGAGGGTGTGCCAGGCAGGCTAAGGTAAAAGGTAGGGAGGAGGGACTTGGGGGAGGGGCGTTAGGAATGCGATAGGTGGAAGGAGGTTAAGGTGAGGGTGACCGGCCGGAGTGGGGTGGGGGCGGAGAGGTCAGGAAGAAGCTTGCAGGTTAGGAAGGTGGTGCTGAGTTCGAGGGATTTGACTGAGATAAGGTGGGGGGAGGGGAAATGAGGAAACTGGAGAAATCTGAGTTCATCCCTTGTGGTTGGAGGGTTCCTAGGCGGAAGATGAGGCGCTCTTCCTCCAACCGTTGTGTTGTTATGGTCTGGCGATGGAGGAGTCCAAGGACCTGCATGTCCTTGGTAGAGTGGGAGGGACAGTTAAAGTGTTGAGTCACGGGGTGGTTGGGTTGGTTGGTCCGGGCGTCCCTGAGGTGTTCTCTGAAACGTTCTGCAAGTAGGCGGCCTGTCTCCCCAATATAGAGGAGGCCACATCGGGTGCAGCGGAAGCAGTAAATGATGTGTGTGGAGGTGCAGGTGAATTTGTGATGGATATGGAAGGATCCCTTGGGGCCTTGGAGGGAGGTGAGGGGGGAGGTGTGGGCGCAAGTTTTGCATTTCTTGCGGTTGCAGGGGAAGGTGCCGGGAGTGGCGGTTAGGTTGATGGGGGGTGTGGACCTGACGGGGTGTCCAGGTGGATCGGGTGGGTTGGAGGCGGGAGAAGGGGTCGTCAGAGGGTGGGCGAGAATCCTGCTTGAAGAAGTAGGCACGGAGGCAAAGGTGGCGGAAGAATTGTTCGATGTTTGGCTGGAGGAAGAGCGCCTCATCTTCCGCCTAGGAACCCTTCAACCACAAGGGATGAACTCAGAGTTCTCCAGTTTCCTCATTTCCCCTCCCCCCATCTTGTCTCAGTCAAATCCCTTGAACTCAGCACCACCTTCCTAACCTGCAATCTTCTTCCTGACCCCTCCGCCCCCACCCTCACTCCAGTCTAAGACCCTCACCTTATCACCCTCACTTTAACCTCCTTCCACCTATCGCATTTCCATCGCCC
The DNA here is from genome assembly GCF_020745735.1 of Hemiscyllium ocellatum. Taxonomy (NCBI): domain Eukaryota; kingdom Metazoa; phylum Chordata; class Chondrichthyes; order Orectolobiformes; family Hemiscylliidae; genus Hemiscyllium; species Hemiscyllium ocellatum. The sequence goes on from NC_083435.1 coordinate 17,228,510, forward strand.
CTCCCCCAAGTCCCTCCTCCCTACCTTTTATCTTAGCCTGCTTGGCACACTTTCCTCATTCCTGAAGAAGGGCTCATGCCCGAAACGTCGATTCTCCTGCTCCTTGGATGCTGCCTGACCTGCTGCGTTTTTTTCAGCAACACATTGTCAGCTCTGATCTCCATCATCTGCAGTCCTCACTTTCTCCTAGACAATTCCAAGGAGTTGTTATGTACAAGTCCCGCTGCTGATTGTGATATTTGACTGTTCCAAAATATCAGCTGCATTCAAGGTTGCCTGGGAACAAGGGCAGGATCTTCATAGAATCCCAACGGTGTAGAAGCAGGCCATTTGACCCATCAACTCTACACCTACCCTCCACAGAACAGCACATACAGACCCAACCCCATTCCTGTAACCCCACATTTCCCATAGCGAATCCACCCAGTCTGCACATTACAGGCAATTTAGCACGGCCCATCCACCGAACCTACGCATCTTTGGACAGTGAGAGGAAACTGGAGCACCCAGAGGAAACCCACGCAGGCACAAGGAGAACATACAAACTGCATACAGACAGCTGCAAGAGGGTGGGAAACACATCCAGGTCCATGGTGCTGTGAGGCAGCAGTGCTAACCACTGAGCAACTGCGCTGCCCTCCTTTCGTCTCTTATAAGACATAGGAGCAGGAGTAGGGCCTTTCAGTCTGCCAAGTCAGCTCTGCTATTCATTCCCCTGATGGTGATCTCATAAACCTTTTGCAAAGCTTTCAGGACATCTCAGGAGGCGCTGAAGGACAGTTCCTGGGTTTAAAAAGACAGAAAGAAAGGGAGGAAAGCTTTAGGCAGATAAGAACTGTGATGCTGTAATGCTGAAGGCACCTCGTTGCATAAAGTGTGCTTGGCTGGTTTTGCGCCATTAAGGAGTTAGTAGGCAGCTATGTGTCGGAGGCCAGCATCTGGGACAGTCCTGTGCCTCTTATAGTTGTGAGTGAGGGCAAAGGGAATCCACAAGCAATATTAGCTTTGTCTTAGTCATACAGCACAGAAACAAGGCCTCAGGTCCAACCAGTCAATGCTGACCATAAGCCCAAGTTAAACTAGTCCCACCTGCACATCCTTTCAAACCTCCCTTACTCATGTACTTATCCAAACGTCTCTTAAAAGTTGTGAGTCTACCCGCATCCACCACTTCCTCGAGATGTCCATTCCACACACGAACCACACTCTGTGCAAATAAAAAGTTGCCCCTCATGTTCTTTTTAAATCTTTATCCCCTCACCTTCAAACTATGCCCCCCCCCCATCTTGAAATGCCCCCAGCCTAGGTAAAAGGCACCTGCCCTGAAAATGTGTTGCTGGAAAAGCGCAGCAGGTCAGGCAGCATCCAAGGAGCAGGAGAGTCAACGTTTCGGGGCATGAGCCCTTCTTCAGCATCTGCAGTCCTCACTTCTCTCCTAGAAGATTTTAACCTACTGCAAATCGTCTTGCAAGGATGCCTTCCTTGAAGAAGCTCTCTTCCTCCCTCTGCAAGAAAGGCTCCTTGGATGCTGCCTGACCTGCTGTGCTTTTAACCAGCAACACATTTTCAGCTCTGACCTCCAGCACCTGCAGTCCTCCCTTTCTCCTAAAAGACACTTGCCATTCACCTTCTCTCTACCTCTCTATAAACCTTTACAAACCTCTGCAAGGTCGCCCCAGATGAGAGCTCCGGAAGCCAAGCCAGGGGTAGGGCTGGATTGATGAAGTCTGCTGTTTGTGAAAAGTTAGCGCTGTGCCTGTCACTAAGTGCTGGGGTGCAGTTTCCAAGAATCCAGCGGATTGCAGCTCCAGGCTAAGGCAGGTGAGCAGTCAGAACATGAGACATCCCGCGTCAGAGCTACTTTTGAGGGACTTTTGCCCCAGCGACAGTGAAGGAATAGGCGATTTATTTCCAAATCAGGGTGGTGTGTGCATTGGAGGGGAACTTGCAGGTGGTGGACTCCCATATAAGTGCTGCCTTTGTGCTTCAAGGCTGGAATGATAATTTTATAAGGAATGGCACTGAGCGACCAGACCAGAAGCCTCGAATCTGGATTTGGAAAATTCTCATTTAAAACGCTGACAGGCGTATGTCAGCATTTTGATTGATGGCTTTTATGAAAATACACAATTACAATCTGCAGCAATGCAATTAGTAACTTGTCAACCCAGCGCAACTCAAAATCACCTCGAAGGCAACCAGACAGCCCGTGAGATGCACTGAGGAAATGTCTAGTGCTGGGAACAGTCATGAATATGGGACTTGTCAGAGATCCTCATCTTTGACAGTCACCCATACTCACACTGTAATCTCCCTCCCTCAGCTCCTTCCACACCAAACCATCCCCATTCATGCCTCTAATCCTCCTCCCTCTTTTACACCTCCCCTCTCTCCCCCCGTTCCTTCTCCCTCCTCATCACCCTCCCCTCTTCTCCCGATCTCAGATCCTGATAACCAGAATGTCAGAGAGACAGAGCAAACCAACGTGAGGGTGCATCAGCAAATAAGGTCAGGGCAGGAAAAAATAGATAAAATACCTGAAATTAAAGGTATTAAAAAGTCGTTGTCCGAATTAACGTAGTCTTCATCATAAAATGGATGAATTGGAAAGGCAAATAAAATTAAGTGAATCTGAAACCATGACAGTGATGTGGTTACAAAGTGATCAGGACTGGGGACTGGAATATTTCAGAAATACAGGATGAAAACAAAAGCAGGTAGGATTCTGAATGAGATCGGTGCAGCAGGGAGACATGATCTTGGCTCGGAATATCAAGATGTAGACTCAGTTTCAGTGGCAATAAGAAATAGAGAAAGGAAAATGTCACTGATGAATGAGGTGAATGAGGTCCTGAAACTAGTTAGCTTATAGTGCGGGGGGGGGGCTTGTAAATTACAGACTACAATCATCATCGAAGATTCTAAACGTCCAGTTGATTGGATGAATCAAATTGGAAAAGATAGCCAAAAAGATGTGTTCATACAGAATATTCTGGTCAGTTTCTTTGAAAGATATGTTCTGGAACCCACTAGGTAGCCAGGTATTGTAGATCTGGCAACACACAATGGCACACAATTACTTAATAACCTCCTCCTAGAAAATGATCCTCAAGGTAAGAATGTTTATAATGTAATAGAAATTCACTTTGTCACCAGAAAACAATAAACCAGTTAACATTCCATGTGGGAAAATGTTAGTTTCTATTGTACTGGGTGCGATAGCATAGCTTTTAAAAGTACATGGTGTGAATAAGCAGGGACATTCCTGATGAAGAGCTTTTGCCCGAAACGCCGATTCTCCTGCCCCTTCCTCGGATGCTGCCTGACCTGCTGTGCTTTTCCAGCACCACTTTGATCTAGACTCAGTACATGAAATCATGACTGACATTCTTACTCAGGTTCTTTGAGGAGGATACATGCAGAATCAATAGAGGGAAACGAGTGGATGCATTATATTTGGATTTCCAGAAGATGTTTGATAAGGTACCACATGATCAGCTATTTAATAAGAGCCCATGGTGGCAGAGTTATCATATCAACGTAACGAATTGACTGACTAATAGAAGACAGTAAATTGGGATAAACAACCATCATTAGAATGGCGACCTGTACCTAATGGAGTACCACAGGGATCAGAGCTGGTCCACACTTGGTTGCAATATGTATTCATGATTTGGATGGGGAAAGTGAACGTACAATAGAGAAGTTTACAGGTAATGCAAAAGCAGGTGGGAAGGCAAGTGATGAGAATGATCAAAGGGTCTGCAATGGGACACAGATAGGCTCAGTGAATGGGCAGAACTTGGCAGGTGGCATAGAAGGTGGGAAAATGGGAGGTTATGCATATTGGCAGGAAGAATAGAAGTGCTTCATATTAACTAAACGTAGAAAGACTGCAGAAAGCTGCAGTAGAGGGATTTGGAAGTCTTTGACCATGAATCAACAACCACAAAAGTTCAGTTGATAATAGGGAAGGCAAATGGAATGCTGACCTTTATTTCACAGGGAACGGAGTATGACAATCTTGCTAAAATGCTTCAAGGGACGAGTTAGACCACATCTACAATACTAGGGAACAGTTTTGGTCCCCTTCCCTGAGGAAGGACACATCATCATTGGAGTTATCCAGAGAAAGGTCTCTTGGCTGATACCAGGCGTGCAGGAACTGGCTTACAAAGAGTGTTGCTTTGCTCAGCAGAGTTTTAAAAAAATCAGAGGAAACCCGATGAAAACAGAATATTCTTTGGGGACTTGACAGGACAGATCGGGGTGGGGGGGGGGGGGGGGGGGAGGTTGTTACTCTATGTGGGAGAGTCTACGGTCACGTTACCTTAGAATAAGGGGTCACTCAGTTAGGACAGCAATAAGGAGGGATTTCTTGTCTCAGAAGGTAGTGAATCTGTGGAATTCTTACCCACAGCAGGGCTGCCAAGGCTGGGTTATTAAGTATATCCAAAGCTGAGATTGAATGATTTTTAATCGGTGATGGAATCAAGGGTTACAGGGAAAAAGGAGCAAAGTGGATTGGAGTGTTATCAGAACTGTCATGATTTCATTGAGTGGTATAGCAGACTCAATGGGCTGAATAGCCCAGTTCTTCCTGTAATGATAGCAACAAGCTGAGTAAGCCGGACCACGTGGAATGTGAGTTCCCTGATTGGAGCTTTTAACCGGCTCCCATCGGGGAGCCCTGGCTGACGCAGAATGATGAATGTCAGGGATATTGGGCCTCATGCATACCAGACTCGGTGAGAGGCGGTGCTCCTGTCAGAGGCATAGCACGTGTAAATAAAGGCTGACTGGCGATGGGATGCTGGCCTCTGATGAGTTATTTCGTTGCCCCCTTGTCTTAAAACTGTGTGGTGTCGTGCCCAATGACCTGTCAGTAGATGCAGGGTCATTTCCCTTGACACACAGGCGTTGCGGGGTCGTTCCTACCAACCCCTCCTTGTGGTGGGGTCATTGCCATCGATTGTCTCTGGAGGAGTCAAGGCAGCACAGCAAAGTCCCAACAAAACAGCAGCGTGAAAATCACCAGAGAACCCATTTCACTGACGCCCGTTGAGGGATAACTATTGCCCAGGATACCAGGGATAACAGTCTTACTCTTCTTTGATATAATGAGGGGGGGTGGGGGGGGGGGGTGTGGAGAGCAGCACGGTGGCTCAGTGGTTAGCAACAGCTGTAACAATGAAGGGTATGTAGGTTAGTCTGACCTTAGGGTAGGACAAGAGAATAACAGTGGTGGCCCAGTGGTTAGCACTGCTGCCTCACAGCACCGGGGACCCAGCCTCAAATGACTGTCTGTGTGGAGTTTGCACATTCTCCCCGTGTGTGTGTGAGTTTCCTCCGGGTGCTCCGGTTTCCTCCCACGGTCCAAAGATCATAGAATCATAGAATCATAGAGATGTACAGCATGGAAACAGACCATTCAGTCCAACCTGTCCATGCCGACCAGATATCCCAACCCAATCTAGTCCCACCTGCCAGCACTCAGCCCATATCCCAAACCCTTCCTATTCATATACTCATCCAAATGCCTGTTAAATGTTGCAATTGTAGCAGCCTCCACCACATCCTCTGGCAGCTCACTTCCTACACATACCACCTTCTGCATGAAAAAGTTGCGCCTCTTCATGTCTTTCCCCTCTCAAACTATGTGCAGGTTAGGGTGGATTGGCCATGCTAACTTGTTCACAGTGTTCAGGGACGTGTCGGTTGGGTTAAATGTAGGTGAATGGGTCTGGGTGGGTTGCCCTTCAGAGGGTCAGTGTGGACTCGTTGGGCCGAAGGGCCTGTTTCCACACTGTAAGGAATCTATGAAAGCGACGGGCTGGATCTTTCAAGGGATCTGCTGCTTGTATCATCCCGGAATGTCAGCGGGGAAATGCCAGGCCACAGGAAATGCCAGGGCCTCAGAGGTGACGTACCGCGGAGGGAGCCCACAGTCTCCCCCCACAGCTCAGGGGGAGAAATTTCTAACATCGGGAGGTGCTGGCAGCAGCGCCAAGGGATCAGCAGTGGCCATTGGTGGGACTGCAATTAGTCGCAGGACAAAGACAAGTCGGAGGTACGAGAGGCTGGATCAGTGGTGCTGGAAGAGCACAGCAGTTCAGGCAGCATCCAACGAGCAGCAGAATCGACGTTTTGGGCAAAAGCCCTTCATCAGGAATAAAGGCAGTGAGCCTGAAGCGTGGAGAGATAAGCTAGAGGGGGGTGGGGGTGGGGAGAGAGTAGCATAGAGTACAATGGGTGAGTGGGGGAGGAGATGAAGGTGATAGGTCAGGGAGGAGAGGGTGGAGTGGATAGGTGGAAAAGGAGCTAGGCAGGTAGGACAAGTCCGGACAAGTCATGGGGACAGTGCTGAGCTGGAGGTTTGGGACTAGGGTGAGGTGGGGAAAGGGGAAATGAGGAAACTGTTGAAGTCCACATTGATGCCCTGGGGTTGAAGTGTTCCGAGGCGGAAGATGAGGCGTTATTCCTCCTGGCGCCGGGTGGTGAGGGAGCGGCGGTGAAGGAGGCCCAGGACCTCCATGTCCTCGGCAGAGTGGGAGGGGGAGTTGAAATGTTGGGCCACGGGGCGGTGTGGTTGATTGGTGCGGGTATCTCAGAGATGTTCCCTAAAGCGCTCTGCTAGGAGGTGCCCAGTCTCCCCAATGTAGAGGAGACCGCATCGGGAGCAACGGATACAATAAATGATATTAGTGGATGTGCAGGTAAAACTTTGATGGATGTGGAAGGCTCCTTTAGGGCCTTGGATGGAGGTGAGGGAAGAGGTGTGGGCACAGGTTTTACAGTTCCTGCGGTGGCAGGGGAAGGTGCCAGGATGGGAGGGTGGGTCGTGGACCTGACCAGGTAGTCACTAGAGGGTTTGACCACATTGGGGGAGAGGGTATGGAATGAGATTGCTTCACATTAGCCCTAAATGGACCAGCCAGTCACCATCACGCCGATCTTTAATGGGATCTTGCTGTGAGAAAGTTGACTGCTGCCTTTCCTACCATGCAGTGATCCCTGCTCTTCAAGAAAGGTTTGGTTGTAACATGCATTGGGATGCCATGGGGTCACGGAAGGCAATGTATCAAGTTGAGCCAAGGGGCTCTAGTGGTGCAGTGATGGTGTCCCTAGCTCTGAGCCAGGAGCCCGCTGTTGAAGTCCCACCCCACTCTAGCAGTGTGTCACAACATGTCTGAGCACGCGAGCACGACATTTTAAAATAATCTATCAATTTCAGGGAAACCTTTCACCACAAAACCCTCTTTAATTTTCTTCATTCTCTTCGTCTTTCTCTCCCTTTCGGAAGAAGGGGGGTTATGGCAGCAGTAACAGCAAATTAACAGGAGAGCGCTGGGAGACATTCTTTCTCAATGGTGGAGTTGTGCCGGGCTGCAAAGCATTGGTACTTTTCCACATCTGCATCTATCTTGTAATTAAAATGAAGAGCAGACATGCCTCCTGGTAGCTCCCCAGGGAGCAGCAACAATAGAAGATTCCACCCTCCGTAAGTGGGCCCAGTCGGAAGGGTCTGTCATCCGATTTTCCCGTACATTAGTTCCTTTGAAGGTGTGAGCTTCACTGACCTTTCACCCCCGTGGTTGCTAAGGTGGTCATTTGGAAGTGAAGCAAAAATCTGTTGATTTTTCTCTCCCATTGTTCCTTGGAAGTTGGCAGTGGATAATTATCCACTCTCTCTTCAAGCATTAGGTACTGGAGGAAGGTACAACTTCAGCATTTAAAAGGCATCTGGATGGGTATATAAATAGGAAGGGTTTAAAGGGATATGGGCCAAGTGCCGGCAAAAGGGACTAGATTAGGTTAGGATAGCTGGTCGGCGTAGACAAGTTGGACCGAGGGGTCTGTTTCCGTGCTGTACATCTCTATGACTCTATGATTCTCCAAACGTCACCAATCTCCAGGGACCTGGTGAGGGAGGAGAATGACATGAAACTTAGTGTTTGATTTATTGCAAGGCTCTGAAGTCATGAAGTGTGCCGGCAAGTCTGGTCGGTAACCATTAAAGTTCAGCTGCTCGGTTAAAGAACCAGCAGGAGGGAGGGAGGGGATTATATTTGAATGCAGCAATTGAGTTACTCGACCCTGCTTTGGCAGGGTTGTGTGGAAACACTTTCGAGTCCGGGCGAGAGGTGAGAGAAGAGGCAGCGAGGTTTACGAAGGGGATCCCTGGAGCTTAAGGGCCATGCTGCTGGAACCATGAGCACTGATGGTGGGGAACCAGGAAGAGGGGGGCACAAAAAAAACCTCTGAGACAACTCCAGGATTCAACAAGCATGCAGAGAGCAGCCAGAGGGAAGTGGTGGAGGCTGGTCCAATTACTACACTTAAGAGGTATCTGGATGGGTATGTGAATAGGAAGGGTTGTAGGCCAAGTGCTGGCAAATGGGACTAGATTAATTTAGGATATCTGGCCACATGGGTGGGTCTGTTCTTGTTCTGTCCATCTCCCGGATTCTATCACTCTATGAGAAGGGGAGTTGGGGATTGGCGACATGACTCTGAGAGACCTGAAAACATAGGGATAAGAATTTTAAGTTTGAGGCACTACTGGACTGAGGTACACTTCCCCTTGATGAGAGGTTACAGAGGATAGGCAGGTATTGTAGAGCTGAGGTTAAAATCAGAGCAGCCACAGCCTAAATACAGAGCAGGATAGCTCAAAGGTCCAAGGGGCCTAAACTTGTTCCTTTTTCATATGTTTCACTCCCCAGCATGTGCACCTTCACTACATCGCCCTCTGTAAACATTGTTGGAGAGGTGTGGCAGAGTCCGCAGAGGGTGAAAGAAAGTTAATCAAGTATGACTCTTCTTTCGAACCATTGAGCAGAAGCTGAATGGAACTAGACACATAAAGCCTGTGGATACAAGAACGGGTCAGAGGTTAGGAATACTGCAGTGGGTAACTCTCCTCCTGACTCCTAAAGCCTGTCCACCATCTATAAGGCACAAGTCAGGAGGGGGATGGAATACTCCCCACTTGCCTGGATGGGAGCAGCTCCAACAACACTCAAAAAACTTGACAGCATCAAGGACAAAATAGTTGGATTGGCGCCACATCCCTCCTCCAACACTGACACTCAGTAACAGCAGTGTGTACCATCTATAAACTGCACTGCAGTAACTCGTCAAGTCTTCTTCAACCACACCTTCCAGAGTCACTGTCTTCACTGATGAAGGGCTTATGCCCGAACGTCGATTCTCCTGCTTCTCACACGCTACCTGACCTGCTGCGCTTTTCCAGCGCCACACTCTCGAACTTGGGACTGTCTTCTCTGTCGAGGACAAGGGCAGCAGGTTCAAGAGGGTGTCGCCACCTGCCCATTCCCCCTTCCAAACCAATCACCACGCCGACTCGGAGACATATCGCCGTTCCTTCACTGCCGCTGGGTCAAAAAACCTGGTGTTTGATGGAGTTGGGAAACGATCCTCAATTGCGATAAAAAAATCCCATCTCACTAACGAAAGTTCTTTGGAGATAGAAATCTTTCGCCCTGAGCCAGTCTGGCCGATATTGTCTCTGGCCCCATAACCATGTGCGTGATTGCCATCAGCAATGGACAAGCAACCCAGTTACTTTGATAAGTCTGCAACAGAACAGACAAGATTTGGAGATGCCGGTGTTGGACTGGGGTGTACAAAGTTAAAAATCACACAACACCAGATTATAGTCCAACAGGTTTATTTGGAAGCACTAGCTTTTGGAGCGACGCTCCTTCATGAGGTGATTGTGGATTCTCAGGTGATTTTTAACAGAAATGTCACACCAGGTGAAGTGCAGTGTTCGAGAAGGTGACTTACTGGGACTTACTCAGCAATACCCATGAAAACATAAAATTGTCAGGCCTACATTCGAGTGGAGAATCGTCACGTCACTGTTAAAACTCTTTAAGATTCCCCTTCCCAAATATCATTTAAAATCATGGTAAGGAGAAAGTCAAAAGCTCTCGCCACTCGGACCTCCATGTTTGAGGTGACAAGTGATCAATTTAAATGATTTCCGTCCCAGTGACAGGACTGTGCCCAGAGCTTTCAGCTTCCAGTGTTTGAGAAATCATCTCATTCTTGAAGCTCAGGTATAAATCAGTCATTAAACATCAATCTTCCAAATTCACTGAAATCTGTTGCACTGTAGGCAATTCAATGTGGGCTCCTGCAACTCATGGCAAATGTTTATGCTCTCCACTTTCAGTTCTTGGCGTGTTGTCGACTTTGTGATGATGACTAATCTTATTGCCAGGAAACTGAACAATTTTCCTTTGCTGCATCATGGATTACAGAGAGAGAGAAAAACTCCCTCTGCACCATCCCCATCAAACACTCGCAGGACAGGGACAGCACGGGGTTAGATACAGAGTAAAGCTCTCTCTACAGTGTCCCCATCAAACACTCCCAGGACAGGGACAGCACGGGGTTAGACACAGAGTAAAGCTCTCTCTACAGTGTCCCCATCAAACTCTCCCAGGACAGGGACAGCACGGGGTTAAATACAGAGTAAAGCTCCCTCTACACTGTCCCCATCAAACACTCCCAGGACAGGGACAGCACAGGGTTAGATACAGAGTAAAGCTCCCTCTACACTGTCCCCATCAAACACTCCCAGGACAGGGACAGCACGGGGTTAGACACAGAGTAAAGCTCTCTCTACACTGTCCCCATCAAACACTCCCAGGACAGGGACAGCACGGGGTTATATACAGAGTAAAGCTCCCTCTACACTGTCCCCATCAAACACTCCCAGGACAGGGACAGCCCGGGGTTAGATACAGAGTAAAGCTCCCTCTACACTGTCCCCATCAAACACTCCCAGGACAGGGACAGCCCGGGGTTAGATACAGTGTAAAGGTGTCTTACAATTCTGCTCCACAACCACCTGATAAAGAAGTAGCGCTTCGAAAGACAGTGCCTCCAAATAAACCTGTTTAACTGTGACCTGGTGTTGTGTGTTTTGGAACATTATCCACCCCAGTCCAACATTGGCACCTCCAAACCATGTTTATTTGGGAGTTATCTCTTTAATGCCCTCAGGGAGGTAATTCTAGGATTTTGACTCAGTGACACTTAAGGAACGACAATATATTTGCCAGTCAGCATGGTAAGTGGCTCGGAGGGGAACCTGCAGGGGGTGGTGCTCCCATGTACCTGCTGCCCTTGTCCTCCCAGGTGGAAATGGTCGTGGGTTTGGAAGGTGCTGTCTGAGGAGCCAAATAACAAAAAATGATCAGAAAGGGATTTCCCTTCCCTCCACCATGATTATTTCAAAATATTTTCTCAACCTTGTGCATTCAGTGCCATTCTATTCCCAATACGCAACTCAGAAGCTGTTGTTTTCCAAATAGTTGTTGACATTCCATCAATGAAGATATTGTACATATTATGTTCAATGCTGTCCCTGTCCTGGGAGTGATTGATGGGAGGCAGTGTAGAGGGAGCTTTACTCTGTATCTAACCCCGTGCTGTCCCTGTTCTGGGAGAGTTTGATCGGGACTGTGCAGAGGGAGCTTTACTCTGTATCTGACCCTGTGCTGTCCCTGTCCTGGGAGTGTTTGATGGGGACAGTGCAGAGGGAGTTTTACTCTGTATCTAACCCCATGCTGTTCCTGTCCTGGGAGTGTTTGATGGGGGACAAGGTAGAGGAAGCTTTACTCTGTATCTAACCCCGTGCTGTCCCTGTCCTGGGAGTGTTTGATGGGAGACAGTGTAGAGTGAGCTTTACTCTGTATCTAACCCCGTGCTGTCCCTTGCTGGGAGTGTTTGATGGGGACAGCGTAGAGGGAGCTTTACTCTGTATCTAACCCCGTGGTGTCCCTGTCCTGGGAGTGTTTGATGGGGGACAGTGTAGAGGGAGCTTTAATCTGGTGTCTTATGATTCTGCTCCATCACCACCTGATGAAGACGCAGCATTTCGAAATCTAGTGCCTCCAAATAAACCTGTTGGACTACACCCTGGTGTTGTGTGAGTCTTAACCAAATAAACAGTGAGGCTTGCCCACCAGCTTCTCAATTCCAATTAGAAATGACGTTAAAAGCTGGATCTGCCCGCAACACCCACAAACCAGAAACCAAACGAGGACATCCTGTAGAGAGCTGGGGTGGATCAGTGGGAATAATCACTTGGCAAGTAAAATGTATAGCAAGAAAATCAATCCTTGGCCTGCCCCTTTTCTGCTCCTCCTTCAGTCTGTGGCCTTGTTCAACAATAACCTGCAGAGAAATTTAATAAGAGCATCATGTCGTTGATGGAAAGTGAAGACCTTCCTGTTATCAGTCCCTGTTAAATTGCCTCCATCCATCTTCTGTTTAACTCAGTTGGAACATCCCAGTGGAGTCTCTGGTACTGGGGTTGTGAAGATTGGCCTTTGGTTCTCTTGCATCTGCCTCTATCTTTCTGAAGAGCGCTTGTTGCTGCCAACGCATTCCTCCATCAGCTCCCCAATTCAACTCCCCACCACCTCTCCCAAGGTCGCCTGTGCCTTTCTGAGTTAGCAAGGGGTCCGCTGATTCTGCAACTGTTCACAAAAAAAGTTGAATTAAGAAGGAAAAGTGATGTTGCCAATTTGTAAACGGTTGCATCAGACTCGGTAATGCTCACTATCCGAAGTCAGACAAGTCCCTTCAGTAACACACAAAAGAAAACTGATTGCAGACAAAATGGCCTCAAGCAAAAGTATAAAGATTATTTGCAAAATATATATAGCTACCCTTACAGAAAAACCAAGACACACACACTCATACACAAACATACACACACACAAATACAGGCACACAAACATAGATACAGTCATAGACAGACAGACAAACACACATGCATTCACACACACACACACAAATATAAGCACAGACATACACACAAGCACAGGTACAGACACACAGCAACAAGCAAACACACACATATTCACACCGATGCACATTTTCACATACAGGCTCAGATACACATGTAAACACAGACACAGACACACTCAAACGTACACTCAATTTGTTGTTTGTGGTTTTGTACCTTAAGATTGGATGGGTTCTGCTTATTGCCTGCATAAGTGTGGATCTTCTCCTCTTATGATCTTCCAGGCTTCTGTTTTGTTCATCATCTGAATAGCTTTCTCAAGATTCAAGTCTTCTTTGCACTGTAATAGTTCTGACAAAGACTCATCAAGAATTCCTACAACTATTCTCTCTTATTATCACTGACTTTAAGTTACCATAGTTGCATTCCTCTACTTGTGTAGAGATCATCAATGAAATCATTTAGACTTTTCCCTAGATGCTGATCCCTTCTATTAAGTCTTGCTTTTTATTACAAGAATTCTATTAATTCTGAGATTGAAGTAGTTGGAAAATGCTTTTCGTAAACATTGAAAAGTATTTGTGATTTATTTTATCCTTCAACAGCGATACAGGTAATTCTTCTATAATGTGATGGTTGTGTTCTTGCGCAACCCTGCATTATAAAAAGATCGCACTTTAGAAACAGCGCGTAATGTGTTGGCGATGTAATCATGTTACAGCCAACACATGTATTGAAAGTTCGCGCTTTCGAAACAGTATCACCAGTTCATCAATCACGTTAAAGCAAATTCACATTCACGAAACATACGTTCTAGCAGAATGACCTGTAACATCATCAGTTGCACACCTAATTGAGTGTATTTGTTTGTTCAGCTTCTGATTTAATATCTAATGTGGAAGCAACTCTTGACCTCAGAAATCATATCCTCTAATCTGCCCATTTCCGTGTTCTGTTTGATTTATCTCCAAAATTCTTTTGGCAATATTATTTTTGCTGCCATGTTTCCCTAATGTGATTGAATATTCTGCTTCTGTATAAAATGTATTCTGCAGTACGAGCAGGCCTATGATACTGCTTCCCTGCACTTATCAGCTCAAATTGAGGATTCCTGCTTTCTTCTGGCTGACGTACTAGATGCCTGACTTTTGCGGCATAAGTGCAGGATTCCCATCCATTCCATGTTGTCACCGTATGAATCGAGCTGTCAGTCGCTTTAATGGATGATTCCCACTGTTTCATTGAATGGCTCCCATTATGTATGGCTTTAATTTTTGCTACTGCTGCTCTTCATGATTTAAATGAATGATTCTCACCTTTCTCACAGCTCCTGTGGAGTGCCTGCCACGGTTTCTGCAGCCTGGTCTCCCAAGCTTTCCTTCCCCGTTATATTTGAAGCACTCGGTTTTGAATCTGTCCTGTGTCCCTGCTTCCATTGCTAGTTTTCCACAGGCCTGCAATCTTAGATTTGCAAAATGCCTTTCGCACTGGCAATCTTACTCCGCTCCCATTGAGGATAGGGATAGTTGTGGAACCTCCTCTAGTTGTTAGTTCTTCAATTTCTTTCACAATCATTGACGGGATGTGGGCAGCACTAACCCCGCAATGATTCATGAGCCATCCCGAATTGTCCAGAGGGTAGATGAGAGTCAACCACATTGCTGTGGGTCTGGAGTCACGTATAGGCCAGATCAGGTAATGATGGCAGTTTCCTTCCCGCCTTTTGTGGGCGGCACGGTGGCACAGCGGTGAGCATTGCTGCCTCACAGCGCCTGAGACCCAGGTTCAATTCCAGACTCAGGCGATTGACTGTGTGGAGTTTGCACGTTCTCCCCGTGTCTGCGTGGGTTTCCTCCGGGTGCTCCGGTTTCCTCCCACAGTCCAAAGATGTGCGGGTCAGGTGAATTGGCCATGCTAAATTGCCCGTAGTGTTAGGTAAGGGGTTAATGTAGGGGTATGGGTGGGTTTCACTTCGGTGGGTCGGTGTGGACTTGTTGGGCTGAAGGGCCTGTTTCCACACTGTAAGTAATCTAATCTAAAAGAACATTAGTGAACCAGGTGGACCTGGATTCATGGTTATCATTAGACTCTTAATTCCAGAGTCTTACTGAATTCAAATTTTACCATCTACCATGGATGTGAACCTGGTCCCCAGAACATTACCTGGATCTCTGGGTTACAGGTCCACCTGGACACAGCATCCACTTACTGTCCATCTCTATTGAGAGCAGGATGTGGTGGTGCTGCAGATATTAGAGTGGACCTGTTGAATGTATTATCACTTAGCCCTGCCTCTTCTCTGTTGTTTCCACTGTTCGGCACTGCCATAGCTGAACCATGGTGACATCTCACTTTTAGGTATGCCTGCTGCTGTTTCTGGCCTGTATTCTTCACCCAACCAGAGGTTGGGTCCCACCTTTGATGGTAATGGCAGAGTGGGCCTCATGGGCTGCTGTTGATGGCCCCCAATTTAGGGTCACCAGAAGTGTCGGACATCCGTCTCATTGGTGCTATAGTGCCCCACGATTCGACAGAGAGGATCCTCTATGTGAATATGAGGCCACATCTTCAGCAGGATGATCTCTCCTGTCAATACAGTCACTGACAGGTGCCTCTGCAGCAGGTAAACTGATGAGAACGAGTAATTCGAGAGCACAGGAGCTGGAACTGCAACTCCTGGAGCAGAGCAAGGGAAACCAGCAAAGGGAAAGAGACCACGACCGGAACAGCCCAGTGATCTCCTCAGCCCGGTGGAGGTTATTGAACGGAATTGTTGGATCGGAATTCTGAAGCTGTTGGAGTTGAGCTCAGACGAGGCGTATTGCTGACTCAGGGGTGAGAATGACATCTGACCGAGCCAAGAAAAACAAGTGGAGCTTGTGCACATAGAAAGGTTGCAGCGCAGGGCAAAAAAAGGCCATTCGGCCCACTTTGTCTGCAACAGCCGAGAAAGCCAGCAGCCCACCGTCATCCCATTTTCTAGGACCTAGTCCGTAGCCTTGCAGAGTATGACAATTCTGACGGGAAAAAATGGATTGCTTTTCAATGAGTTGAGAGCTTCTGTCTCAAACGCCAAACTGGGCAGAAGGGCTTATGCCCGAAACGTCGAATTTCCTGCTCCTTGGATGCTGCCTGACCCGCTGTGCTTTTCCAGCAACACATTTTCAGCAACTTCCAGACACCCACCGCCCTCGAGGTTAAAAAGGTTTCTCTAAACGGTGTGCCTGGTCATTGACTTCTCCATGAGGGGATTCAGGTTTTCCTTTCCACGCTGGTAAAACTGTTCATTAAGTCAGCCCTCAGCCTCCTCTGGTCTAAGGGAAAAAAACCTTCAGTCTATCCGATCATTCCCCATCACTGCCATTTGTAAGCTCTTCGAGGAGAAAGTGATGACTGCAGATGCTGGAGATCAGAGCTGAAAGTGTGTTGCTGGAAAAGCGCAGCAGGTCAGGCAGCATCCGAGGAGCAGGAGAATCGACGTTTCGGGCCAGAGCCCTTCATCAGGAATGAGGAGAGTGTGCCAGGCAGGCTAAGATAAAAGGTAGGGAGGAGGGACTTGGCGGAGGGGCGATGGAGATGTGATAGGTGGAAGGAGGTCAAGGTGATGGTGATAGGCCGGAGTGGGGTGGGGGCGGAGAGGTCAGGAAGAAGATTGCAGGTTAGGTGTCAACATGTAAATCTCCTCTGTGCTCTCTCATGAGCAATGAGATCCTTCATGTAATGTAGTGATCAGTTTTGCAGAGGTGACGGTATATATATGTAATAGAGTCATAAAGTCATCGAGATTTACAGCACTAAAACAGACTCTTTGGTCCAACTTGTGCATATATTAATCTAATTGCATTTGCCAGCAATTGGCCTTTATCCCTCTCAATCCTTCCTATTCGTTTTCCATCCAGCCGTTTAAATGTTGTAATTGTACCAGCCTCCACCACTTCCTCTGGCAGCTCATTCCATACACGCACCACTCTCTGCATGAAAATGCTGTCTCCTCGGTCCCTTTTAAATCTTTCCCTTCTCACCTTAAACATACGCCTTTAGTTCTGGTCTGCACTACCCAAGAGAAAAGACCTTAACTTTTTGCCTTATCCATGCCCCTCATGATTTTATAAACCTCTATAAGGTCACCCCTCAGCCTCTGTTACTCCAGGGAAAATAGCCTCAGCCTATCCTGTCTCTCCCTGTAGCCCAAACCCTCCAATCTTGGCAAAATCCTTGTGAACCTATTATTTCTTGTAGCAGGGAGACCGGAATTGAATGCAGTGTATTATTTATTTTAGAATATGGAATTTGAACAAATGGCATGTGAGTTTTGGTCTGTGTTTCTGAGGGTGTTTAACAATTAATTTGCTGGTATTTCTGGAGCAATTATTATCTTTAAAACCAATGTGAGAAGAGGGAGTCCTTGGTGTGATAATTGGGATTTGTTTGCATTGGGAGAGTTTGCAAATGAACAAAGTTAACATCGAGAAACATATATTTGCTTTCAGTATAGAAGGATCAGGATTTTCCTTTTGCTTCGGTGAAAATGCTCGAAAAGTTTATATTTTCAGTTTGTTGATGTCCTGTTTGAAGTTGGATGTATGAAACAGTTTGTCCTAGAGAAAAGAGGTAACTCACAAGAATTAGGAATAGGTTACCTTAGTGCAAGGGTTTCAGTTCAAAGCTCAAGACCAGAAGTGTTTGGTTAGAATGCTGAAGGGGTTGCTTGAGGCTAAGAAAGTCAGCTCAGTTACATGAATAATCAAAGAGGAAACGACCAAACTATCAAGATTGTAAAGTGAAAGAAACAATTACGTTAAATCTATAAATGCCATCTCTCTTTGATCTTTGAGTACATTAAAGTGCTTGTTTTTGGAGACATGGATTGTATTTATGTTAAATACTCCCAATAAAAGATCTCAATAAAAGGAAGGTTGTGTGTCGAATCTGAGAAAATGGGTGAGATTCTCAATGATTACTTTTTATCAGTGCTCACCGAGGAACGGGAGGTGATGAATGCTGAGATTAGAGATAGAAGTTTGTTTTCTCTGGATCATGTTGACATAAGGAGGGAAGATGTGCTGGGTAGGCTAAAGGATATTAAGGTGGATAAATCCCCAGGACCGGATGGGATCTACCTCAGGATGCTGAGGGAGGCGAGAGAGGAAATAGCTGGGGCCCTGACAGATATCTTTGTAGCATCCTTAAACACAGGTGAGGTGCCAGAGGACTGGAGGGCTGATCATGTTGTCCTCCTGTACAAGAGGGGTAGTAGGGATATTCCAGGTAACTACAGACCAGAGGGCCTGAAGTCAGTGGTGGGAAAGTTGCTGGAGAAGGTATTGAGGGATAAAATCTATTTATATTTGGAAAAGAATGGGCTTATCAGTGATAGGCAACATCAGTTTTTGCAGGGTAGATCGTGCCTTACCAACTTACTTTGAGGAAGTGACCAAGTTGATAGATGAAGGAAGGGCTGCAGATGTCATATACATGGACTCTAGTAAGGCGTTAGATAAGATTCCCTGTGGCAAACTAATGAAGAAAGTGAAGTCACATGGTTTTCTGGCTAGTTGGATAAAGAGTTGGTTGAGCAACAGGAGACAATAGTAGTTGAAGGTAGTTTTTCAAAATGGAGAAAGGTTCATTCCACAGGGGTCAGTGTTGGGGCCACTGTTGTTTGTAATATACATAAATGATCTGGAAGAGGGCACTGTTGGTATGATCAGCAAGTTTACAGATGACACAAAGATTGGTGGAGTAGCAGAAAGCATAGGGGACTGTCAAAGAATACAGGAGAATATAGATAGACTGGAGAGATGGGCGGAGAAGTGTCAGATGGAGTTCAACCCAGGCAAATGTGAGGTGATGCATTTTGGGAAGTCTACATCTAGAACAAACTATACTGTAAATGGGAGAGCCTTGGGAAAAGTTGATGAGCAGAGCGATCTGGGAGTGCAGGTCCATTGTACCCTGAAGGTTGCTGCACAGGTGGGTAGTGTGGTCAATGAGGCATATGGTATGCTTGCTGTCATCGGACAGGGTATTGAGTATAAGAGCTGGCAGGTCACGTTAACATTGTACACGACTTTGGTTTGGCTGCATTTAGAATACTGTGTGCAGTTCTGGGTGCCACATTACCAAAAGGATGGGGACGCTTTGGACAGGGTGCAGAGAAAGTTTACCAGGATGTTGCCTGGTATGGAAGGTGCTAGCTATGAAGAGAGGCTGAGTAGGTTAGGACTGTTTTCATTAGGAAAAAGGAGATTGGGGGGGGGCCTGACTGAGGTTTACGAAATCATGAAGGGTATAGACAGGGTAGATAGCGATAAGCTTTTCCCAGGGTGAGGGATTCAGTAATGAGAGGTCATACTCTCAAGGTGAGAGGTGAAAAATTTAAGGGATACATGCGGCAAGTACTTCACACAGAGGGTGGTGGGCGTTCGAAATGCGTTGCCAGCAGAGGTGGGAGAGGCAGGTACAGTAGATTCATTTAAGATACGTCTGGACAGAGGCATGAGTAGGTGGGAGCAGAGGGATACAGATGCTTAGGAATTGGGCAATAGGTTTAGACTGTAGATTTGGATAGGCTGAGGCTTGGAGGGCCGAAGGGCCTGTTCCTGGGCTGTAAATTTTCTTTGTTCTTTGTTCTATCTATCAAGCCAGGCTTTAGTCTGGGATCTGAATTGGTTTATAATAACATCGGCTAGGATCACAACAGTATCCAGGGAGAGGACCCCAGACAAAAGCATAATACCTTGAGTATCGGAGTTGGGAGGTCATGGTTCAGTTGTTCAGTGCACATTGGTTAGACCACTTTGGAATACTGCATTCAATTCTGATCTCCCTGCCACAGGAAAGATGGTGTGAAACTTGAAAGGGTTCAGAAAAGGTTTACAAGGATGTTGCCAGGGTTGGAGGATCTGAGCTACAGGGAGAGGCTGAACAGGCTGGGGCTGTTTTCCCTGGAGCGTCAGAGGCTGAGGGGTGACCTTATAGAGGCTTATAAATTCATGAGGGGCATGGATAGGGTGAAGCCAAGGTCTTTTCCCCAGAGAAGGGGAGTCCTGAACTAGAGGGCAAAGGTTAAAGGTGAGAGAGGAAATATTTAAAAGGGACCTAAGGGGCGACTTTTTCAGGGTGGTGCATGTCTGGAATGACTTGCAAGAGGAAGTGCTGGAGGCTGATACAATTACAACATTTAAAAGGCATCAGGTTGCTGATATGAATAGGAAGGGTTTAGAGGGATATGGGCAAAATTCTGGCAAAACAGACTCGATTAAATTAAGATATCTGGTCAGCATGGACAGGTTGGATCAAAGCGTCTTTTTGGTCTCTATGACACCATGACCTGGAAATCAGAAATTTGACCAGAGAATGCTGGTGAAACTCGGCAGGTCAGGCAGCATCAATGGAGAAAGAATAAGAGTCAGTGTTTTCGACCTGAGACTTATCATCGTGTCAGGAATAGTCAGAGGCTGCAATAGCTTTTAAGCTGGGAGGGAGTGGGGAAATGAAGAAAGGAAAGGAAAGATCTGATTGGGTGGAGGGCAGGGCAAATGAAAGGTCTCGTACAAAAATCAAAGCTTGCTATCACATGTACAGTAAATCGAAGAGAAGATGTTCATAAAGATGCTCCTGGAGGAGGTGTGAACGGCAGAATGGCAGTGTAAATGAAAAGGAACAGGAACCCAAACCAGTTTTTAAAAATAGAGAAGGAAATGAGAGCAGAGGGTATGATCGACTGTTTTTGAACTTAATGTTAATCCAGTGTTCAGGCTGGGAAAGGGAGCGCCTCAAACCTGGATTGGGCTTGACTGGGAATTCGGTAATGCTTGAAGAAATAAGTACAGGCCCCTCGAGCCTGCTGTGCTGCTCAATGGGGCCATGGCTGATCAGGGAGTTGAGACAATGCAGACAATTAAATAGACAAGCGACACTGAGCTCAGGGTCGCTCGTGCAGATTGGTCAGCGGCGGCTCACAAAGTGCTGACCTTCCCGGCCACCCTTACAGGGAATCAGGCGGTGAAGAGAAGATATCGAAACAAGCGATTCGTTTGGAGGGAGGGAACACTCTGGGACAGCGAGAAGGGTTGGAGTGAAAATGGCGGGTTCAGTGATTGTAATGACGAGGTCAGCCCGAGGGAACCTCATAGAATATGAGTTCCCTGATTGGGTCTGCTAGCCTAGTCTGGTCAGGGAGCCCTGGCTGACAGACATAAACAGGGCTGTCAGAGATTCTGTTCACTCTGAGAGCTAGATTAGATTACTTACAGTGTGGAAACAGGCCCTTCGGCCCAACAAGTCCACACCGACCCGCCGAAGCGCAACCTACCCATACCCCTACATTAACCCCTTACCTAACACTACGGGCAATTTAGCATGGCCAATTCACCTGACCCTGCACATCTTTGTGACTGTGGGAGGAAACCGGAGCACCCGGAGGAAACCCACGCAGACACGGGGAGAATGTGCAAACTCCACACAGTCAGTCGCCTGAGTCGGGACTTGAACCCAGGTCTCAGGCGCTGTGAGGCAGCAGTGCTAACCACTGTGCCACCGTGCCGCCCACGCTCTGAGGGAGCTGGATCTGTGTCAAGGAACCTCCACGTGATTTGCAAAACAAAGGCTGACTTAGTGATGGGATACCGACCTCTGCGGAGCTATTCCCCGTCTATGGTTGTGGGCGAGGGTTGGGGGTGGAGTAGGGGGGAGGTTGAGGATGGGAAATGTTGTTGGGGGGGGGGTTGATTGTGGAGTCAGCCAGGACGCCCGCAGAGAGAATGGGGGCTTCTCGTCGACGAAAGGGGAAGGAAGATCATGAAGGCGGAACCACCCTTGGAGAAAGCAGAAATAACGGAGGATGGCAGATTGAGCGTGGGTAAAGACGAGGGGAGCTTCATGCCGGATCAAGGAAGGCAACAGGGGAAAGGGGTCAAGAGCAGAAGCATATGAGATCGATCAGACCGGGTGGAAAACCCAGTCAGCCTTGGTGAGGCAGAGACCTCGGATGAAGATGGGAAAAAGCGTGCCACAAAAACTATTCTGAAAAGTCACACCCTCAGATCAGATGCGATGGAGACAGGAGACCTGGGAAGTCGGAATGGATTCCTGGCAGGAAGCTGGGTGCAATGAAGTGTAGTTGAGGTCACCGCAGGAGTCCGTATCATTGATTTTTCGCGAATGCTCGTTGCTAGCCTAACACCAGAAGTGAAGAGGGGGCTTTGAGGAAGGAAAGGGAAGGGTCAGGGATGGAAGAGCAGGAACTGGAAACAAAGGCAATTAAATCTTTCAGTCAGGGTGAGAGGAAGTGACTGTACTGGATCGGAAAAGGAGGGTGAGGAAGGAGGACCTGAACAGGACTGGAATCTTCTCTGGCAGAACCATTCAGGCAGCATCTCTCACTTGGAGGAGGTGAGTGCAGATGAAGGAGGAGTTGTTGAAAGCGAGAACAAGGTCAAGCAGCCCAAAGGAGGCTGGTCATGAATGGGGATGGTCAGCCCCGTGTGGAAGGGAAAAGATTCAGTTCAACCTGATGAGGCTGGAGGTGAGGGAATGAAAAGTCCTTGGGGGTCGATTGGAAATTGGAATCCGGTGTAGCGGCATATGGCAATCAACGTGTGGGAGATGCAGATAGGAAGGGACCGGGCACAGGGAAAGGAAATGGGGCCGAAATGTGAAGAACTCAGTTCACTTGAGCAGAAACAAGCAAAAACAAAATGTCTACCACAGCAGCCCAGTGATGGATTTAGGGAGAGGATAGAGGTCCCAAAAGGTCTGAGTCCCAGGAACTAAGTTCACTACCGGAGATGAAATTAGTGACAGTCCTGGGCATAATGGCTTTAAAGTTTGGCAGTGGGGTCTTGTCTCGCGGAAGGTAGGAAGTCATGCTGGAGCCTTGGCATTCAGCCTCTAGCGACGGGTAAGCCAGTCGGTAACACCATTATCACCAGGAAAGTTCAAGGGCTCGGCCTGAGAGAAGGAAGTGTTGAAAGTTTGGAATGTGGTTGGCCCATCGAGTGAGGGGAGTAGAGCTAAACCGACAGACAATGTTACACTGGTGGTACCATGTGAAAGGATCCAGGAGCTTGGAGGAATACCATCGGAGTTGGGTCCACTGGGAAGAGGGAGGGTTTCTGGCCAAAGAAGGAGGCACAGGGACGGACGTGACAGAGGAAGCACTCTGTTATGCCAACTTCCACGTTCATTGAGATGGGGTCAATAACGGGGTGATGCCAGGGTCTTTGCTAAGGACGTGTCAGTCAGAGTCAGAAAAGAAAACATCAGAGGATGCTGTGAACACAGAATGTGCCAGCGAGTTTGTCATACCCCAGGCAGCTGATGGGAACTATGTATCATAGGTTTCAACTGACTTTCACTCCATTTCTGATGGTCTCCCAGCAACCCCACATCAGTTGCAAAAACCTGACTTCCACAGTCACCCAGAAACTGAAATGTCGTGCTCCAAAGTGAGTGGGTGGGTGTTGCGACGTGTTAAAATCTCACCCATTGTCTTTCATGTGAAGCTGCCCTCCCGTTCCTGGGTGCAGTACGGTGTGCAGACTTGCACTCAGCTCCCTTCAGTGGACAGAAATACTGAATGCTCACGTGGCTAAAATCATTAAAAAAGCATTCATTGCAAAATGCAGGTTGCACAGAATCAATCATAACGGCAAGCAAAATGGCAGGCAGTGCTTGAATGCCAATTTTCCGGGATGGAGTCCCAGAAAGACGCCTCACATACACAGAGTCAAGAAAATGACTGAATCATGGAATCAGAGTGCAGCACAGAAAGGGACCATTCAATGTTTTGTACTTGTGCCAATTCTTTGAAAAAGACATCCAATTAGTGTCACAGACTGGTTCCACAAACATCTCATTTCCTTACAAACATTAGATGGAGTCTGCCTTCCCCCATTCTTTCAGACAGTGTGTTGTGGAAGGTGGAAACATCATAAAACATTTCCTCTTCACCACCACCAACCTCTCCCAACCCCGATCCTTTTATCAATCACATTAAGCCCCTACTCTCCGCTGACCACTGTTCCTGCCAGTGGCACAGTTTTTTCTGTATTAATATTAATCGTTAAAACTAAGGACACTTCCATTGAATTTCCCTGTACCTCTGACTATTTTGAAACACTCACAGGAGTGCCTTTTTCGAGTCTTTACATCGCTCGCCAATGTTTTGGACTCTCTAGCATCACCACAGACCAAGGGCCGGGTGGTACTGGCGTTATATGAGACTCGGGTGGTTTTTTTGTCGCTGGGGGTCACCGACCTGCCTTGGTGTTGGTGGAGCAGCGTCCCCTTTTTTTATTTTTATTTTTATTTCTTTTTTTTTGGTCGGGGGTTAGCTGATCCTTGTCTCGGGGCTATCGCCGTCTTGCGGTTGTTTGCTCACTTGTCACCGAAGGGTTGCCATAATTCGAGCGTCAGTGACATCGTGAGTCTTGGTGTCTTCTGGGTGAAGGTCTGAAATCTCTCGATGCTGAGGAATTTCATGAGGCAGTTACTCATGCCCAGCCACTTGTCCCGTGCACCCATTACGAAGCCAAAGTGCTTCTGACAATCCCGTTATCTCGGCATTCAGGTGTGTGTACCTGTCAGTTTTTTCCCGCCATGCCATTTCCAGTGCGTCACTATCAATCTCGTACTGCGCTGTGACATTTACAACTGAGATCTCCTGCTCTTTCCTAAATATGAGATCGGGTTTCCATAGGGAGCCATCTTTTGCGAACAATCTGGGCTCCACGTACAATGTCCAGCCTTACTTACTGACATGTGTTTGCAACTGGGCAGCGATCTTGTTATGGGGTTTTATGTGAGCGCTTTTTTACAAGTGGGCAGCATCCTGAGATGTGTGAGATTATCTCGACTGCCATCTCACACCTTCGGCAAAGGTTGTTTCGATTCGGCCTTCCTCTAGATAGTTTGGCTCTTGTCGGGTATAGATAACACCGCAAGAGCTAGCTGTTTATAAACCGAGAGGATCATTCATGGTTTACTGCTTTGAACCACGAGTTAGAGATCTCGTCGTCTCTAAAGTACTGGATGTCTGCCCCTTGACATTCCAGTTTTTGCCACTTTTCAAATTCCCATTCCCTCCAGCCTGCGTACCTGTTGGGCGGCTTCTGTCGCCCAGCGTCTGCTGCCTGGACTGTCTTGGATGATGTTTTTGATGTCAGTCCCTTTCCTTCTCACCGCCGTTATGGCTGCTGGGTAGGAATACTTCAATTTCCTAAAGGACCTTGAGCTCTCACAGTCCCGCAATGGTCTCTGTGTTCCTCTTTCCTTTATACTGAAAGGAGGCTCGATTACCACATCACTGGACATCTCAAGTGCCTCACAATCGCGGATGGAATCTGCACTTGGGGCGCCTAGACCGCTGTTCCTGGTATACAGGACTCCGTCGGTGGTATGAGGTGGGAGGCGTAGGAATTCTTTTGCGGCATTATGGATTATTCGGTCCAGTTTTTGTGAGGGTAGGCTGAGATGCTTCTGCTAGGATCAGGTGGAAATACAGTCTGGGGATGACATGTGTTTTCGTGGTCTGCCTGTATTCCTTTGACCCAGGACTTCAGGCTTCTCCTCCCACTGCCCTTCTGCCACACCTACCCACAGATCGAGACGGGCACACAGGGTACTTCTCTGTGTCACCTGTGGGACACGAAGGCTATGGATTCATCTCGCAGCTTCCAGTTTGCGGAGTGGTTTTATAAGAAGGTCTTCCTTTTAAACATAAAATGGAATCCCTTTGTCTTCGCTATGTTAATGTACCACTATTCCTGACAGCGGAACATTTTTTTCTGTGTTAATATTCAACTTTAAAATTAAGGACACTTCCATTGAATTTCCCTGTACCTCTGACTACTCAATGAGAGCCATACTTGTTCCTCTAGTCATCCCTCATAGTTGATGGTCGTCATCCCTCATGTCTCTGGAATTCCAAGGATGATGATTTCAAACCATTGCCCTCAGAAGCCCTTGGAGATGATAACAACTGATGGCTGTTCCTTGCTGGCAGTGCCAAGCATTATCTCCAGGATTAATCAAAAATAATTTGACGCTCAGCAGGGATCTGTCAGCAAGTCATTAGCAACAGCAAAAACGGCCTGTATTTTTGTTGCTAATACCTTTCTCCTGTACTTACAGTTTCGCTTCACAGACAGACAGTGACAGAACAAGATGACACTACTCATTGAGGCCTAGTGGACTGTTCATGGGACCAAATAATACCAACCTTGAAGTCATCAGGTTTAAGAATCTGCATCTGTGCTGACACATTTCGGTCATTGATGTGTCTCAGGAAGAAATCTATTTAATCTCTTTTGCATCAATAATACTGGCAGAGATACCTGAGCCGCTGAAACTAACTGGATAGCTCAAGAAAAACTTCTGCCATTGTCCCCATTTTTAAAATCCCAGAGCCTTGGTCTGTGCAGTGTGGGATCTTGCTATCAATGTGGTTTACAAGGGAAATTAGCAATTGTATTATATCCAAGGAAGCAGAAAATAGGTTAGAATGGAAGAGTAACAACAGAACTGAAAGACGGTGGTGATGGACAATGATCTTTGGACTGGAAGTCTGTTGCAGACAAATCAGTGCTGGGTTCACCGTTATTTGTCATTTAGAGTCATAGATTCACAGAGATGTACAGCATAGAAACAGACCCTTCAGTCCAACCCGTCCATGCTGACCAGATATCCCAACTCAATCTAGTCCTACCTGCCAGCACCCGGCCCGTATCCCTCTAACCCCTTCCTATTCATATACTCATCCAGATGCCTCTTAAATGTTACAATTGTACCAGCCTCCACCACTTCCTTTGGCAGCTCATTCAATACACGTACCACCCTCTGTGTGAAAAAATTGCCCCTTATGTCTCTTTTATATCTTGCCCCTCTCACCCTAAACCTATCTCCTCTAGTTCTGGACTCCCTGACCCCAGGGAAAAGACTTTGCCTATTTACCCTATCCATGCCCCTCATAATTTTGTGAACCTCTATAAGATCACCCCTCAGCCTCCGACGCTCCAGGGAAAACAACCCCAGCCTGTTCAGCCTCTCCCTGTAGCTCAAATCCTCCAACCCTGGCAACATCCTTGTAAATCTTTTCTGAACCCTTTCAAGTTTCATAACATCTTTCCGAAAGGAAGGAGACCAGAACTGCACGCAAATATTCCAACAGTGGCCTAACCAATGTCCTGTGCAGCTGCAACATAACCTCCAATTCCTGTACCCAATACTCTGCCTTCTTCACTATCCTATCTACCTGCGACTCCACTTTCAAGGAGCTATGAACCTGTACTCCAAGGTCTCTTTGTTCAGCAACACTCCCTAGGACCTTACTATTAAGTGTATAGCTCCTGCTAAAATTTGCTTTCCCAAAATGCAGCACTTCGCATTTATCTGAATTAAACTCCATCTGCCACTTCTCAGCCCATTGACCCATCTGGTCCA
The DNA here is from genome assembly GCF_020745735.1 of Hemiscyllium ocellatum. Lineage (NCBI taxonomy): Eukaryota > Metazoa > Chordata > Chondrichthyes > Orectolobiformes > Hemiscylliidae > Hemiscyllium > Hemiscyllium ocellatum. The sequence goes on from NC_083435.1 coordinate 17,255,748, forward strand.
GATCCTGTTGTAATCTGAGGTAACCCTCTTTGCTGTCCACTCCACCTCCAGGTCAGAAGTGAGTACCTTTCCTGATGATTGCACAACGTTCAGCCTATTGTGTCTCCTCACATACTGGAGCTGTCTACATTCAAATTCAACAAGATCTGGACAATATCCAGGCCTGGGCTGTAAAATGGCAAATAACATTTATACCATGTAAATACCACACAACGGCGATATCCAACCTGAGTGAATTTAAGCACCAGCCCTTAACATTTAACAACATTGCTCTCATTAAATCTCTGAGGGGTTGCCATTGACAAGAAGCTGAACTGGCCCAGCTATATAAATACCACTGATACAACAACGAGTCAAAGGCCAGCAATCTTGCAGCAAGCAACACACCTCCTGATTCCCAAAGCCCAGCCCCTTCAAGGCACAAGTCCAGAGTGTGATGGAATACTCCCCATTTGCCCAGATGGGGGCAGCTCCAACAAGTTACAAGAAGCATGGCATCATCCAGGAAAAACCAGTGCACTCGATTGGCACCACATCCACAAATATGCACTCCCCCAAACAGTGATGGTCAGGAGCAGCAGGGTGTGCTATCTACAAGGTGGACGGCAGACATTCACCTCAGAGAACCTCATAACCACTTGCAGCTCAACGGACCAGGGCAACAGATACTTTGGGTGATAACCACTTGCAAGTTCCCTTCCAAGACGCTCACCACCCAGACTTGGAAATACAAAACAACCTCGATTATCAGGAATAGCAGGAACAGGGTTTCCGTGGTGATGGCAATAGCAGGGACAGGGTTTCTGTGGTGATGGTAATACCAGAAATAGAGTTCCTGTGGTGACGGTAATACCAGGAACAGGGTTCCCGTGGTGATGGTAATACCAGAAACACGGTTCCCGTGGTGATGGTAACAGCAGGAACAGGGTTCCCGTGGTGATGGCAATAGCAGGAACAAGGTTCCCGTGGTGATGGTAACAGCAGAAACAGGGTTCCCGTGGTGATGGTAATACCAGAAACACGGTTCCCGTGGTGATGGCAAAAGCAAGAATAGGGTTCTTGTGTTGATGTTAATACCAGGAACAGGGTTCCTGTGGTGATGGTAACAGCAGGAACAGGGTTCCCGTGGTGACGGCAAAAGTAGGGTCACGTTTCCCATGGCGAATGCAATACCAGGAGCAGAGTTCCCGTGGTGACGGCAATGGCAGGAACAGGGTTCCCGTGGCGCTGGCAAAAACAGGAACAGAGTTCCTGTGGTGATGGTAATAGCAGGAACAGAGTTCCTGTGGTGATGGTAATAGCAGGAACAGAGTTCCTGTGGTGATGGTAATAGCAGGAACAGAGTTCCTGTGGTGATGGTAACAGCAGGAACAGGGTTCCTGTGGTGATGGTAATAGCAGGAACAGGGTTCCTGTGGTGATGGTAATAGCAGGAACAGGGTTCCTGTGGTGATGGTAATAGCAGGAACAGGGTTCCTGTGGTGATGGTAATAGCAGGAACAGGGTTCCTGTGGTGATGGTAATAGCAGGAACAGGGTTCCCGTGGTGATGGTAACAGCAGGAACAGGGTTCCCATGGTGACGGTAATAGCAGGAACAGGGTTACTGTGGTGATGGTAATAGCAGGAACATGGTTCCCGTGGTGACGGTAATAGCAGGAACAGGGTTCCCATGGTGATGGTAACAGCTGGAACAGGGTTCCCGTGGTGACGGTAATAGCAGGAGCAGGGTTCCCATGGTGATGGTAACAGCTGGAACAGGGTTCCCGTGGTGATGGTAACAGCTGGAACAGGGTTTCCGTGGTGATGGCAATAGCAGGTACAGGGTTACTGTGGTGATGGTAATAGCAGGAACAGGGTTCCTGTTGTGATGGTAATACCAGGAACAGGGTTCCTGTGGTGATGGTAACAGCAGGAACAGGGTTCCTGTGGTGATGGCAATAGCAGGAACAGGGTTACTGTGGTGATGGTAATAGCAGGAACAGGGTTCCTGTGGTGATGGTAATACCAGGAACAGGGTTCCTGTGGTGATGGTAACAGCAGGAACAGGGTTCCTGTGGTGATGGTAATACCAGGAACAGGGTTCCTGTGGTGATGGTAACAGCAGGAACAGGGTTCCTGTGGTGATGGTAACACCAGGAACAGGGTTCCTGTGGTGACGTTAATAGCAGAAACAGGGTTCCCGTGGTGATGGTAATAGCAGGAGCAGGGTTCCCGTGGAGATGGTAACAACAGGAACAGGGTTCCCGTGGTGATGGTAACTGCAGGAACAGGGTTCTCATGGTGACGGTAATAGCAGAAACAGGGTTCCCGTGGTGACGGTAATAGCAGGAGCAGGGTTCCCGTGGAGATGGTAACAACAGGAACAAGGTTCCTGTGGTGATGGTAATACCAGGATCAGGGTTCCCGTGGTGATGGTAACTGCAGGAACAGGGTTCCCATGGTGACGGTAATAGCAGAAACAGGGTTCCCGTGGTGATGGTAACAACAGGAACAAGGTTCCTGTGGTGATCGCACTACAAGGACAGGGTTCCCGTGGTGATGGAAATACCAGGAACAGGGTTCCCGTGGTGATGATAATACCAGGAACAGGGTTCCCGTGGTGATGGTAACAGCAGGAGCAGGGTTCCCATGGTGACGGTAATAGCAGGAACAGGGTTCCCGTGGTGACGGTAATAGCAGGAGCAGGGTTCCCATGGTGACGGTAATAGCAGGAACAGGGTTCCCGTGGTGATGGCAATATCAGGGACAGGGTTCCTGTTGCGACCCTGTTCCTATTTGAACTGCCACCCAGGCTGCTTGCTCTTGCTGTGCCTTTATTTAAATTACATCAACGTTTTCCAGCACTTTGAGCTCTTATTTGGATAGTCTGCAATTCCAGTAATTGATGTTCGGATAACTGAGGTTGTTGTGTATATCACCATTCCTTCACTCTTGCTGGCTCAAAGTCCTGGGATTCCCTCACTAATGACATTGTGGTCAACCTACAGCACGTGGCCTTCAGTTGTTCAAGGACGCAGCTCACCCCCACCTTCTCAAGGGCAGCTAGGGACCAGTGATCGATGCTGGTCCAACCTGCAACATACACATCCTATGAATGGTTTTTATTTTACACTAACAACTCTCTTTGTCCTTCGCTCCATCCCTCTCCCCACTTGGCATCCAGTCATTGGGCACTGGATTTAAGGAAGAATAGCTCCTGCTTTTAAACCACAAGGTGATAATGTGAGATGTTAGGGGCCAGAAACATATAGCGTTGTATAGTTTCAGTATTCTGAATTCAAAACTCAGATATTGGTCTGAATTTTGAGTTCCAATGTGGAGGGGAAGAACCATGTCACATTCTTCCATTCTCAGATTGATAGTTACAATGATGATGGAACGGTAGATCAATCATAGCAATCAGTCTCTATCAGCTAATCCAACACAGACCTAAATATAAATTACAGAAAACCCCAGTGGTGGAGAATTGCGGAAACCATAGGTTCAAACTTATCCGTCCTTGAACATATGCTACACTCACCATGTGTCATAGCTTAGATTCATCATGATCAATCTTCCAAAATCATATTTTCCAAAAGAAATCTATCTCATTTGCTTTTGAATGAACTAATGCTGACAGCTTCCACTGTCTCGACAGGGAACCAGTTCCATAGATTGACTTTTTGCCCACTGAGCTATTACCTTCCCAGTTCAGTTTTGGATTTATCCCCACTTCAAGCACATGATGTGTCTCTGGGTCGTCTCACTATTCTGATTAGATTCGAATCCCTACAGTGTGGAAACAGGCCCTTCCTCCCAACCAGTCCACACTGACCCCCTGAAGAGTAACCCATCCAGACCCATTCCCCTGACATTACGGCCAGTTCACCTGGCCTGCACATCTTTGTGATTTTGGGAGGAAACCGGAGCAAACCCACACAGACACGGGGAGAATGTGCAAACTCCACACAGACACGGGGAGAATGTGCAAACTCCACACAGACAATCGACTGAGGTGGGAATTGAACCCAGGTCCCTGGTGTTGCGAGACAGCAGTGCTAACCACTGAGCCACCACACTATTCTGGACAAGGTGAAAGAGCTTATTCTATTCAAATTTGTCCAGTCAATCAAAAATAGCAATCATTTCACCTCTTAACCATCACCTTTCTGATGGGAACCTGCCCAGTTTATGTCTTCATTCCTCACTATCCAATCACTATTTTAACTAACTTTTTTTGGGAGCATTCAATGCAGAGGGATTTTGGAAGATTTACTTTCTTTAACTGTGTGCTAACTTGAGGTGGTAATCGGTAAGTGAGTTGTTGTATGGATGTTGAACTGTGGGGAGCATTGTAAACAAACCTCTCCATAGAAAAATGGAAGGGATTGGCAAGTAACACTTGTTCTACATTCCACTCCCCAGTACCTCCACTCTGTACATTCCCAATTACCTGCATTGCACTTTAGATAGGAATATGGATCTTGTTAACATGAATCTGCAAACTCTCAGTCAATCGCCCGTTATGTTCAGTGAAGGGTGGGATAGGTCCTACCAATGGCCCTCAAACTGGGGGAGTTTGTCTAAGTATGAACACAACCATAGAATCCTTGCAGTGTGGACAGAGGCCATTTGGCCCATTGAGTCTGCACTGGCCCTCCAAAGATCATCCCACCCAGACCTAATGACCTCAACCCTATATTCATCATGGTTAACCCACCTACCCTGCAAGTCCCTGGACACGATGGGGCAATTTAGAATGGTCAGTCCATTTAACCTGCACATGTTTGGACTGTGGGAGGAAGCCATAGCGCTCAGTGCAAACCCCACACAGACACAGGGAGAATGCGCAAACTCCACACAGACAGACAGCCCAAGGGTGGGATTGAACCCGGGGTCCCTGGTGCTGTGAGGCAGCAGTGCTAACCACTGAGCTACTGTGCTGCCCAATGGAAGTCATAAAGTAAATCAAACATTTTCAGTGCAGAAGGAGGTTATTTGGTCCATTGAGTCTGGTCCAGCTGGCTGCATCTCTGATTTAGTGAGTCCCACACTTGGGTCCCTAACCAAACAACACTGGAAACACTTTCCATTCAGGTGCTAACCCAACTCCCTTTTGAAAACCTTGATGGAATCTGCCTGCACCACCCCTTCAAGCAGTGCGCCTAGATCTTAACTACTTTTTTTTAGATTACTCACAGTGTGGAAACAGGCCCTTCGGCCCAACAAGTCCACACCGACCCGCCGAAACGCAATCCACCCATTCCCCTACATTTATCCCTTCACCTAACACTATGGACAATTTAGCATGGTCAATTCACCTAACCTGCACATCTTTGGACTGTGGGAGGAAACCGGAGCACCCGGAGGAAACCCACGCAGACACGGGGAGAATGTGCAAACTCCACACAGTCAGTCGCCTGAGTCAGGAATTGAACCTGGGTCTCTGGCGCTGTGAGGCAGCAGCGCTAGCCACTGTGCCACCGTGCCACCCACCGTACTTGTTGCTGAGGAGATGTTTTACTTCATTTGTCAGTCACATTACAGCTATGCCTTTCGGTTCTCGGATCTACCACCAAACGGGGAGCAGTTTCCCTCTCTTCACTCCACCCAACCATTTCAGGTTCAGAACATCGCTCTTAAAATCTCTTCTCAAACTTCTCTTCAATCCGTCTGGCTGACATCCTTCGTTCCTGGTATCATCCACATCGATCTTTCCTCTTCCTCCTTCTCCCCCTCAGACTCCTCAAAGATTGAAGAGAATAGTTTGGAGCCAATAGGTTGAGGTGCCATGCCATCAGTTGCCCTGGTCTTAAGCGGCAGAAATCCCTCCTTAACCCTCTCTCGCCTTCCATTTCTACACTTCACTTTGAGATAATCCTTTAAATCTAACTCTTTGACCATCATTGACCAAAAATGTTGATTATATCCGCTTGAGCATTTCCCTGTGTGACCACCCAGTATCGTTTGGGTGAAATCACGCCTTGAGTGGTTTCCTTCCATTCAGGATGTGGTAGCTGTTCCAGGCATATGCGCTAGCCACAACTGATGTACGGAGAATGCAGGTACAACAGAATAATCCTTGAGTATGCCCTTGAGTTTAGAAGACTGAGAGGGGATCTGATTGAGATGTATAAGATTATGACAGGATTGGACACTCTGGTGGCAGGAAACATGTTTCCGCTGGTGGGTGAGTGCCGAACCAGAGGACACAGCTTAAAAATACGGGTAGACCATTTAGGACAGGGATGAGGAGAAACTTCTTCACCCAGAGAGTGGTGGCTGTGTGGAATGCTTTGCCCCAGGGGGCAGTGGAGGCCCAGTCTCTGGATTCATTTAAGAAAGAGTTGGATAGAGCTCTCAAAGATAGTGGAATCAAGGGTTATGGAGATAAGGCAGGAACAGGATACTGATTAGGAATGATCAGCCATGATCATATTGAATGGTGGTGCAGGCTCAAAGGGCAGAATGGCCTACTCCTGCACCTATTGTCTATTGTCTATTGTCATAATCCCGGGTGGACAATGCAGAGATCAAACACCTCCAATACCTCATGGCAATCCCTCCCCTGTGACTGAGCAAAATGAAGAAGGTTTGTTCAAGAAGACGCCAAATACTTCAACAGGTTCCTTCAGGAGCATGCAGAGTCAAAGACTCTGAGGGAGAAGACAACTTTCTGATCTGACTGACCATTCAAGCAGCTCCTGCCCATCTCCTAGCCCCACCTGCAGCAGAATCTGTGGATAACACTGCTCTAAAGTGCCTTGGGGTGTTTAACTAAATTAGCGGTGCAATGGCTTGTTCAGGAGCCCAATGTCTGTCACACAGATTGAAGCTGGAGTAGGCCGTTCAGTCATCAGCTCTGCTCCCCCATTCAATGAGATCGCAGACGATCTGATAATCCTCCGCTCCACTTTTGAACCTTCCCCCCCCTCTCTCCACCTCCCCCCCCCCCCACACACACACACACACAAACCCTTCATTCTCTTACTGATCAAAAATCTGTCCATCCCAAAGCATCTGTTCTATTCAAACTTCAATCATGGCAGGAGACCTCGGGGAAGATACGTCAGTCATCTCAGAAAGAGCAAGGAGGCAAGGCATCCTTGATCCTGAGGGGCTGCCGGAGAAGAGAAAATAGGTTCTATAACAATGTAAGTTATGGTTGTTAAAGCATGTGTCCAAATGACAAGAGCTAATGCAGTTGACTAACTGGATCTTTAAAAGCATAACTATGACAGACAATAGGTCCTGACTATCAATCACACCATAGAAGTCTTCAAGTACAACTTATTGAGCTGCAGGGGAGTCACTGCTATTTAATTTATTGAACTATTGTAGTAACAGAACATTGGATATAAACAGATCTTAGAGTTAGGCCACTGTTGGAATACTGCATGCAATTCTGGTCTCCTTCCTATCGGAAAGATGCTGTGAAACTTGAAAAGGTTCAGAAAAGATTTACAAGGATGTTGCCAGGGTTGGAGGATTTGAGCTACAGGGAGAGGCTGAACAGGCTGGGGCTGTTTTCCCTGGAGCGTTGGAGGCTGAGGGGTGACCTTATAGAAGTTTACAAAATTATGAGGGGCATGGATAGGATAAATAGACAAAGTCTTTTCCCTGGGATCGGAGAGTCCGGAACTAGAGGGGCATAGGTTTAGGGTGAGAGGGGAAAGATATAAAAGGGACCTAAGGGGCAACTTTTTCACGCAGAGGGTGGTACGTGTATGGAATGAGCTGCCAGAGGAAGTGGTGGAGGCTGGTACAATTGCAACATTTAAAAGGCATTTGGATGGGTATATGAATAGGAAGGGTTTGGAGGGATATGGGCCGGGTGCTGGCAGGTGGGACTAGATTGGGTTGGGATATCTGGTCGGTGTGGACAGGTTGGACCGAAGGGTCTGTTTCCGTGCTGTACATCTCTATGACTCCATGACTATGACCTCTGAACTCATTGCTGCACAGCACACCAATGGAGTGCCAGGGATTCTATCCTTTCGATTTCACTGTTGTCATTTATCAATAGATCGGAGACCCTATGATGAGATGGAGGGAGGGCTGGTGAGGGGAAAAGGGTAGAACATGTTCAATCAACACAGCCATAACCGTGATGGTGATTGGTGGTGGTGGTGGGGTGGGGGGTAAATGATTACATATTCCCACAGTCTTTTCCCCTTGTGCTAATGGACTTGCTGTGCTCACAGGTTTACTTTAGTACCTTCAGAAAACTTAATGTTTCACTGATTCTGTTGCAGCCAGCCCCAGTTTTATCATCTCACCTTTTGGGAGTGTTCCCTTCAGCTGCCTCAACCCCAAAATTCAGGAATTCCACTCACCCACCAACCCCCTCCTTTTGAAGGCACAAGTTGGGCCAGGTCTTTGAATAGCACATTGTATATTTGCCACCTTCTCTCATTCAGTATTAGTTTGACCTGTCTGACTTGGCTCCTGTGAAGCACTTATGGTGAATGGGATACAAGTCTTTGTAAATGTTGGTTAATGTGAGCTCAATCTTTAGCTAATTGAGGGGTAGATTAGATTAGATTCCCTACAGTGTGGAAACTGGCCCTTTGGCCCCAACGAGTCCACACTGACCCTCCGCAGAGCGACCCACCCAGACCCATTTACCCCTGACTAATGTACCTAACTCTATGGGCAACTTAGCACAGCCAATCCACCTGATCTTTGGATTGTGGGAGGAAACCGGAGCACCCGGAGGAAAACCCATACAGACATGGAGAGAATGTGCGAGCTCCATGCAGTCACCCAAGGTGGGAATCAAACCCAGGTCCCTGGTGCTGTGAGGCAGCGGTGCTAACCACTGAGCCACCACATTGCACCAATAACCCAGATGTGAATGAGAAAAACCCCAGTACTTTGGTTGGTCAAAGCCTTAGTAACATGCCACTTGCAGTGTTCATGGTAGAACATCCCAAAGTTCAAAGGTGAATTGTGAGACCCAGTGCTCTGGTGAGTGAACGTACTGCCTTTTGTGGTGATGAGGTACAGACATAAGACTCCAGAGTGGTTACCACTCTATGTGGAATTACTCAGCTCCCTCAGATTTGTTTGCATGCAATATAGGCTGATCAGGCCGTACAAATACGTTAGAGTAATAGAACAGGTCAAAGAATAGAAGATTACAGCTGCTGAGAAGGAACAATTTGCCATTCTAGTGCGTTAATTGGTCATTAATGTATTTGTGATAGCTCGTGGGATAGTGGGGTTTGATTACACTCCCACTGGGTCATGACAGTATACTTTGCTACACTGTCAAGTAACAATACCGGGAAAGTCCATGTGTGTGGCTGTTGAGCCCAAGCAGAATCACTCTTGGTTATAATGGCTCCCCAAAGCATTTGAAGAGAAAAGATTTTCCAGTCACGTGTGCACGTTTTATTTCAGAATTAGAAGGGCATGGGTTCAAGCACCACCTCAGGAATTTGGGGCTTGTCATCTCGGCTGAAGCTCGAACATGGCGCAGAGGGTGTCCTGTGATGTCTGAGGCACTTCATTTTGGATAAAGCAATTAAACCCAAAGTCCGGGTTTTCTCAGATAGATACGAAAGATCGCACAATACCAGGCCAGAATTTCCTAGTGCTGTGACCAAGACAGATCTCTCAATCAGAACGTGCTAAAGCTGAGGGACATATCATTTATTTCAATTTATTCTGTGAGTTTGCATGTGTGCAGGTTGAATGCCTTGTTTGCCCAGTAGTGACTTTGACATAATTTAACAGTAGTTAAGATTCTGTATCTTAAGCATTCTATTTAAAATTCCAAATGTTTCACAAAATCAGGTCCAAAGAGTAATATGGCTGGTGTTCGTATATATTTAGGTCATCATAATTCCTACAAAGATCACTATCTTGTAAAGACTGGAATTGTCAATGGCCAAGAGAAATACTGACAGGGCAGTATTTCACAGTTCATGCTTTTTACTGTAATGGACAAACTAAAATCACATCTACTCAATCTTACTTATCAGGCACTTGATATACTGAGCTACAGAAAGAAATTTCTGCATTACCTAGTTACCTGGTCATCAGGATTTAGTTCGAAGCCTGAATTGGCTTTACAAATACTCCCCAGAAAAGTCTTCCAGTACTTCCTGCATCAGTTTGAAGAATTAACGTTAGACCGTTCAGGGAAGATGTTAGAAACGCGTCGACACAAAGAGAATGGTAGTGGTTTGGAACTCTCCTCCATAATTGGCAGTGGATGAGGGATCAGTTGTTAGTTTTAAACTGGAGGGGTTTTTTGTTGTTGTAAAAACATATTAGGGGTTTTTGGACTGAAGACATGTAAATGGAGTTAGGTCACAGATCAACCATGATCTCACTGAATGGAACAGGCTTGAAGGGCTTGAATGGTCTTATGCTGTTCTTATATTCTAGCAACAAGGTCAACACCGGTGATTCACTACTCCTTAAACCTCCATGGAAATTGTCTGTTTGAAGCGAGAATCATTTCCCTCCAGCATTACGCTTGGTGGCTAACAGGTTTAAAACTTAATCTGCCTTTCACAGCAGCAGATGCTTTCCTCTCCCTCTCCGAGTCTGTCAGGGTCTGTGAACCATATAAACCAAAAACAGATGGTCAAACATCTGGTTCTCTAGTTGGTCTTCTTATGAATGCTTGGCTGAGCTCCAGAACTCACTAATGGATTAACTTGGCTGAGAGCCTGTTTACATAGATGGATGAGCAGTATTTGCTTTGATTGTTTGTGATGTTTATGGGGTTGTAAAAAGTTATTTCTTCTTCAATCTTTTTTCTCTTTGACTAAGGTTGAGAGGTGTGAAGTTGTGTCAAGCTTCTGCTATTGATATCACAATGGCTTTATCTGATTGACACTTCTTCAGAAAGCATTGCAACTTTTTTTTTATTTCAAAGCAACTTTCCAATGCCTACTTTTAATTGCCATTGTTATTATATGCCTCATTGGTTCTATCGTGCACAGTGGTGACTTGGCATGGGGTGTGGGCATATCTGGTGACAGGGCATTTGTTGACCCTCTGTGATTGACCTTATGAAGGGCTGCAGCCCGAAACGTCTATTCTCCCGCTCCTCGGAGGCTGCCTGACCTGCTGTGCTTTTCCAGCAACACACTCTCGACTGAAACAGGGAAGACGGCCTCGAGTGACTCACACCGTTGTGCAGCTGGAGTCACGTGTCGGCCAGAGCAGGAAAAGATGGCAGATTTCTTTAATTGAAAAGCATTAGAAAACCAGACCTTTTTTTTCCCAAGGACATTCGACAGTGGATATTACGTGAATTCCACTTCACTGAACGCCGCTTTCACCACAGTGGCTGCGCCTGTGAACATTAGCCTGGATTTCTACTCCAGCCAGTGGTCCTACCAGACCATAGGGCTGCTCTCTCTCTCTCATTAATTGATGGTAGGTTAAGGTGAGGGTCACCATGCCCCTACCATGCTGTGAAGGAGACCCTCAGCTGGCGATGGAACTGAACCCATGTCGGTGACACCACAAACCAGGCACCCAAGTGACATTATCCAGTATTGCCTCCCCTAACTGCAAGGTTAGTTTTATGTTGAGGGTGGGTGGGGACGGGTGTTGGTTGGGTTTGCAGGGTGCTGTGGTTTGCTGTGCTAGGGCTGCCACCCCAGAAGTTGTGAATGGGCTGGCGGCGAGTGGCGAGGTGTGTCACATCCCCTCAAAGCATCTGAGGAATTGGATGTGAATGCGTCACAACGTGTAGTTGGCAGGCCTCACTCTGGTGACTGCGAGTAGGGGCCAGTGGGACAGGGCAGTGTGTGTATGTGTGTGGAGACCGATTTGAGACCACTGCCGTGACCCTGGAGTTGGAGAGCACCCTGCAGATTGGGGCAATTAAGGGTTAAGACCGTCCAATCCTCTAGTCCAGGGGAAGCGGGGGTGGGAGGGTGGGGGGGGAAGCAAAATAGAAAAAAGTTGCCAAAATTCTCAGGTACTGTTCCCAGCTTAAAGGGGAGTCTTGATTGTGTGTGTATGTCTTACGCCGACAGTTTATAGAGAGAGGGGGTGTGGGGAGGGGAACATACAGGCCCCTCTTTAGCGACTTGCACCTTTAAGAGGATCGATTATGGCAAATCTCTCCTGAGGGGAAAGCAGTGAGAAAAAGAATTATATGAGGGTTAAAAAGGAAAGGAAGGTAGCAGAAAGAGAGAGAGACAGAGAGAGAAAGGGATTAGGAAGTACAGCAAAAGGTGGGGAGGGAGGGAGGAGAGGGGTAGAGAGAGAGAGAGCAAAGTGGAGCTCTCGCCAAGGCGGAGGTTGGGATGGTGTCGGTAATTGGCGTTTGACGATGCAGTACTGGGTGAGTCACACTTGAAGGTGGTTACGTTAGCGCTCCCCACACACACACATCCACGTTGCCTTTAATTTCTCCTCGTAGCTGCATGCACTGTCGTCCATGATCGAGATCTGGAACTAGCTGCAACACACACACACGCAAAAAAAAACCATAACAGACGGGGGCCAAAGGAACAATGTCTTATGCCTCCTTTCGAGGTAAGTGCCTTCATTTTATTTTTCAATATGGAATGCAGGCTGTATCCTGCAATGGTTCCTCTCTCTCTGTGTGTGTGTGTGTGTCAAAGAGAGATTTAATCTACCTTTATTATTACCTCTCCCCAACCAATCCTTTCCCTCCCCTCAACCCCCCCGTTTTCCTTTGGATGGCGACTGCTTGAAGGTTTTATGTTGAAGAAGGGTGCTGTTTTGACTTTGCATGACGCAGGCATTTGATTCAGTCCGTGTGTTGCAGTTGGCGTCTTGTTGTTGATGTTCAGAGTGAAGGTTGTTTCCAGATGACAGGGGGTTGACACCGTGGGGGGTGGGAGGCAAAATAAAATAAAAAATAACTCGCGGTGGGTGGGTGTGGGGTGGGGGGGGGGGGGGGGGTGCAGTTGTCCGAGAGGGCAACAAGGAGGAGGGGAGAGCACGCCTGGTTCAAGCCCAGGGTCGGTTTCAGCACCGCGGACGGTTTCAGCACCGCGGACAGCTCCCCAGCCCGGCCTCAGGCACCTGCCTAGGTCTGTTCACCAGGGACAGCGGTGCACGCAGGCTATGAGTCAAGGCTTCTAGCCCCCACCTCCCGCCCCCAACACACTCACATCCCTTCCCCCCTCTCTCCCCCTCTCTCCCAACCCACCTCCCCACACTCCTATCTCGTTTTGTTTTGGAAGGACACTGTACACTCCTGTGTACAGACGTTATGTAATCCCACCGATGACACACTAAAGGGGACAGAAGGGACGCGAAGGGCCGGACGGCCTCCTTGCCGGGACATTGCAAGAGGGGGGCCTTGAGAAAACCTCTGATCTTGTGCAGGGAGCCGAAGCAACAGCGTACTTTGGCTTTATTGTGCGCGCCAGTCTGTCTTTTTCCTCTCTAGATAAACGCCATGTGATCATTTCCACCCCCCCCCCCCATCACCATCTAAATCGCTCTGATATTTCCTTTGAAATGTTCTGCAGGCGAGATATTTGCAAACACAGTCGCCACCGCCCGCAGACTGGGACAGTAAGTCCCTGAAGAGCTAGTGATGGCCTCTGAACCCGGGAAGTGGGTTGGGAGGGGAGGTGGGGAGAGGGGATAAGAGAGTGCATGGTAACACCGAGATGCTGAAGTGCACAGAGCTGGGATGGGGTGGGAGACACGGGGGTGCAAAGTTGCCCCGGCCTGAGGTGGCCTGAGGGAGCTGGGGAGGATCACAAGGCGGGCCAGCCGCTCTATGGACTGCCTTCTCTCTCCGAAACACAGCCCGAGAGCAGGCGGGGATGCCTGTTTCCCTGCAGCCCTGCTGCAGTCTCTTCACGGGTTTGACACAATTCTGAGGGGGAGGAGGAGGACGGGGGCTGTTAGTAATGGCCGAGGCTTTGACTCGAGGCCCATTACGACGCGTTCGTGATTTCATTACACGTGAGTTAGCGTCACTTTCAGTATTTACTTCACTGACTGTCAACAGCAAACGGGTTCCGGTGCTGGAAGTACAGAATAATGGAGGGACTAGCTGTGTGTTACAGACTGGAATCTAATCGAGGGGTTCAGATGGTTTATATACAGAATAATGGATACCTGGGAGTGAGTTACAGACTGGAATCTAATCGAGGGGTTCAGATGGTTTATATACAGAATAATGGATACCTGGGAGTGAGTTACAGACTGGAATCTAATCGAGGGGTTCAGATGATTTATATACAGAATAATGGATACCTGGGAATGAGTTACAGACTGGAATCTAATCGAGGGTTTCAGATGTTTAATATGTAGAATAGTGGATACCTGGGAGTGAGTAACAGAATGGAATCTAATCGAGAGGTTCAGATGGTTTATATACAGAATAATGGATACCTGGGAGTGAGATTCAGACTGGAATCTAATCGAGGGGTTCAGATGGTTTATATACAGAATAATGGATAGACTAGGGCTGAGTTACAGACTTGAATCTAACCAAGGGGTTCAGATGGTTGATACACAGAATAATGGATACCTAGGCTTGAGTTACCGTCTGGAATCTAATCGAGGGGTTCAGATGGTTTATATACAGAATAATGGATAGCTGGGAGTAAGTTACCGACTGGAACCTAATCGAAGGGTTCAGGTGGGTTTATATACAGAATAATGGATACCTGGGAGTGATAACAGACTGGAATCTAATCGAGAGATTCAGATGGTTTATATACAGAATAATGCATACCTGGGGGTGAGTTACAGACTGGAATCTAATCGAGGGGTTCAGATGGTTTATATACAGAATAATGGATACCTGCGAGTGAGTTACAGACTGGAAAATAATCGAGAGGTTCAGATGGTACATAAATATAGAATAATGGATACCTGGTTGTGAGGTTCAGACTGGAATCTAATCAAGGGGTTCAGATGGTTTATGTACAGAATAATGGATACCTGGGAGTGAGTTACAGACTGGAATCTAATCGAGGGGTTCAGGTGGGTTTATATACAGAATAATGGATACCTGGGAATGAGTTACAGACTGGAATCTAATCGAGAGGTTCAGATGGTTTATATACAGAATAATGGATACCTGGGAATGAGTTACAGATTGGAATCTAATCGAGGAGTTCGAATGGTTTATATACAGAATAATGGATACCTGGGAGTGAGTTACAGACTGGAATCTAATCGAGGGGTTCAGATGGTTTATATACAGAATAATGGATACCTGGGAGTGAGTTACAGAGTGGAATCTAATCGAGGGTTTAAGATGTTTAATATGTAGAATAGTGGATACCTGGGAGTGAGATTCAGTCTGGAATCTAACCAAGGGGTTCAGATGGTTGATACACAGAATAATGGATACCTAGGCTTGAGTTACCGTCTGGAATCTAATCGAGGGGTTCAGATGGTTTATATACAGAATAATGGATAGCTGGGAGTGAGTTACCGACTGGAATCTAATCGAGAGATTCAGATGGTTTATATACAGAATAATGCATACCTGGGGGTGAGTTACAGACTGGAATCTAATCGAGGGGTTCAGATGGTTTCCATACAGAATAATGGATACCTGGGAGTGAGTTACAGACTGGAATCTAATCGAGCTGTTCAGATGGTTTCTATACAGAATAATGGATACCTGGGAGTGAGTTACAGACTGGAATCTAATCGAGGGGTTCAGATGTTTTATATACAGAATAATGGATACCTGGGAGTGAATTACAGATTGGAATCTAATCGAGGGGTTCAGATGTTTTATATACAGAATAATGGATACCTGGGAGTGAGTTACAGACTGGAATCTAATCGAAGCGTTCAGATGGTTTATATATCGAATAATGGATACCTCGAGGTGAGTTACAGACTGGAATCTAATCGAGGTGTTCAGATGGTTTCCATACAGAATAATGTATACCTGGGAGTGAGTTACAGACTGGAATCTAATCGAGGTGTTCAGATGGTGTATATATAGAATAATGGAGAGCTGGGAGAGAGTTACAGACTGAAACCTAATCATGGGGTTCAGATGGTTTATTTCCAGAATAATGGATACCTGGGTGTTAGTTAAAGAATGGAATCTAATCGAGGGGTTCAGATGGTTTATATACAGAATAATGGATACCTGGGAGTGAGTTACAGACTGGAATCTAAACAAGGGGTTCAGATGGTTTATATACAGAATAATGGATACCTTGGAGTGAGTTACAGACTGGAATCTAATCGAGGGGTTCAGATGGTTTATATACAGAATAATGGATTCCTGGGAGTGAGTTAGAATCTGGAATCTAATCGAAGGGTTCAGATGGTGTATATACAGAATAATGGGTACCTGGGAGTGTGTTACAGACTGGAACCTAATCGCGGGGTCAGATGGCTTATATACAGAATAATGGATACCTGGGAGTGAGTTAGAATCTGTAATCTAATCGAGGGGTCAGATGGTGTATATACAGATTAATGGATACCTGGGTGTGAGTTACGGACTGGAATCTAATCGAGGGGTTTAGATGGTTTAGATATAGAATAATGGATACCTGGGAGTGAGTTACAGACTGGAATCTAATCGAGGGTTTCAGATGCTTTTTATATAGAATAATGGATACCTGGGAGTGAGTCACAGACTGGAATCTAATCGAGAGATTCAAATGTTTTATATATAGAATAATGGATACCTGGGAGTGAGTTACCGACATAATCTAATCGAGGAGTTCAGATGGTTTATATACAGGTTAATGGATACCTGGGAGTGAGTTACAGAGTGGAATCTAATCGAGGGGTTCAGATGTTTTATATATAGAATAATGAATACCTGGGAGCAAGTTACGGCCTGGAATCTAATCAAGAGGTTCAGATGGTTTATATACACAATAATGAATACCGGGGAGTGAGTTACAGACTGGAATCTAATCGAGGGGTTCAGATGGTTTCCATACAGAATAATGGATACCTGGGAGTGAGTTACAGACTGGAATCTAATCGAGCTGTTCAGATGGTTTCTATACAGAATAATGGATACCTGGGAGTGAGTTACAGACTGGAATCTAATCGAGGGGTTCAGATGTTTTATATACAGAATAATGGATACCTGGGAGTGAATTACAGATTGGAATCTAATCGAGGGGTTCAGATGTTTTATATACAGAATAATGGATACCTGGGAGTGAGTTACAGACTGGAATCTAATCGAAGCGTTCAGATGGTTTATATATCGAATAATGGATACCTCGAGGTGAGTTACAGACTGGAATCTAATCGAGGGGTTCAGATGGTTTCCATACAGAATAATGTATACCTGGGAGTGAATTACAGACTGGAATCTAATCGAGGTGTTCAGATGGTGTATATATAGAATAATGGAGAGCTGGGAGTGAGTTACAGACTGAAACCTAATCATGGGGTTCAGATGGTTTATTTCCAGAATAATGGATACCTGGGTGTTAGTTAAAGAATGGAATCTAATCGAGGGGTTCAGATGGTTTATATACAGAATAATGGATACCTGGGAGTGAGTTACAGACTGGAATCTAAACAAGGGGTTCAGATGGTTTATATACAGAATAATGGATACCTTGGAGTGAGTTACAGACTGGAATCTAATCGAGGGGTTCAGATGGTGTATATACAGAATAATGGATTCCTGGGAGTGAGTTAGAATCTGGAATCTAATCGAAGGGTTCAGATGGTGTATATACAGAATAATGGGTACCTGGGAGTGTGTTACAGACTGGAACCTAATCGCGGGGTCAGATGGTTTATATACAGAATAATGGATACCTGGGAGTGAGTTACAGACTGGAATCTAATCGCGGGGTCAGATGGTTTATATACAGAATAATGGATACCTGGGAGTGAGTTAGAATCTGTAATCTAATCGAGGGGTCAGATGGTGTATATACAGATTAATGGATACCTGGGTGTGAGTTACGGACTGGAATCTAATCGAGGGGTTTAGATGGTTTAGATATAGAATAATGGATACCTGGGAGTGAGTTACAGACTGGAATCTAATCGAGGGTTTCAGATGCTTTTTATATAGAATAATGGATACCTGGGAGTGAGTCACAGACTGGAATCTAATCGAGAGATTCAAATGTTTTATATATAGAATAATGGATACCTGGGAGTGAGTTACCGACATAATCTAATCGAGGAGTTCAGATGGTTTATATACAGGTTAATGGATACCTGGGAGTGAGTTACAGAGTGGAATCTAATCGAGGGGTTCAGATGTTTTATATATAGAATAATGAATACCTGGGAATGAGTTACAGACTGGAATCTAATCAAGAGGTTCAGATGGTTTATATACACAATAATGAATACCGGGGAGTGAGTTACAGACTGGAATCTAATCAAGGGGTTCAGATGGTGTATATACAGAATAATGGATTCCTGGGAGTGACTTACAGACTGGAATCTAATCGAGGGGTTCAGATGGTTTCTATACAGAATAATGGATACCTGGGAGTGAGTTACAGACTGGAATCTAATCGAGGGGTTCAGATGGTTTATATACAGAATAATGGATAGACTAGGGCTGAGTTACAGACTTGAATCTAACCAAGGGGTTCAGATGGTTGATACACAGAATAATGGATACCTGGGCTTGAGTTACCGTCTGGAATCTAATCGAGAGGTTCAGATGGTTTATATACAGAATAATGGATAGCTGGGAGTGAGTTACCGACTGGAACCTAATCGAAGGGTTCAGGTGGGTTTATATACAGAATAATGGAGACCTGGGAGTGAGTAACAGACTGGAATCTAATCGAGAGATTCAGATGGTTTATATACAGAATAATGCATACCTGGGGGTGAGTTACGGACTGGAATCTAATCGAGGGGTTCAGATGGTGTATATACAGAATATTGGATACCTGGGTGTGAGTTACAGACTGGAATCTAATCGAGGGGTTCACACAGTTTATATACAGAATAATGGATACCTGGGAGTGAGTTACAGACAGGAATCTAATCGAGGGGTTCACACAGTTTATATACAGAATAATGGATATCTGGGAGTGAGTTACAGACTGGAATCTAATCGAGGTTTCAGATATTTTACATTCAAAATAATGGATACCTGGGAGTGAGTTACAGACTGGAATCTAATCGAGAGGTTCTGATGGTTTATGTACAGAATAATGGTTACCTGGGAGTGAGTTATAGACTGGAATCTAATTGAGGGGTTCAGATGCTATATATATATAGAATAATGGATACCTGGCAGTGAGTTATAGACTGGTATCTAATCGAGGGGTTCAGATGGTTTATATATCGAATAATGGATACCTGGAGGTGAGTTACAGACTGGAATCTAATCGAGGTGTTCAGATGGTTTCTATACAGAATAATGGATACCTGGGAGTGAGTTACGGACTGGAATCTAATCGAGGGGTTCAGATGTTTTATATACAGAATAATGGATACCTGGGAGTGAGTTACAGATTGGAATCTAATCGAGGGGTTCAGATGTTTTATATACAGAATAATGGATACCTGGGAGTGAGTTACAGACTGGAATCTAATCGAGGGGTTCAGATGGTTTATATATCGAATAATGGATACCTCGAGGTGAGTTGCAGACTGGAATCTAATCGAGGTGTTCAGATGGTTTCCATACAGAATAATGTATACCTGGGAGTGAGTTACAGACTGGAATCTAATCGATGTGTTCAGATGGTGTATATATAGAATAATGGATAGCTGGGAGTGAGTTACAGACAAACCTAATCATGGGGTTCAGATGGTTTATTTCCAGAATAATGGATACCTGGGTGTTAGTTAAAGAATGGAATCTAATCGATGGGTTCAGATGGTTTATATACAGAATAATGGATACCTGGGAGTGAGTTACCGACAGGAATCCAATCGAGCGGGTCAGGTGGTTTTTATACAGAGTAATGGATACCTGGGCATGAGTTACAGACTGGAATCCAATCGAGGGGTTCAGGTAGTGAATATACAGAATAATGGATACCTGGGCGTGAGTTACCGTCGGGAATCTAACCGAGGGGTTCAGATGGTTTATATACAGAATAATAGATACCTGGGTGTGAGGTACAGACTGGAATCTAAACAAGGGCTTCAGATGGTTTATATACAGAATAATGGATACCTTGGAGTGAGTTACAGACTGGAATCTAATCGAGGCGTTCAGATGGTTTATATACAGAATAATGGATTCCTGGGAGTGAGTTAGAATCTGGAATCTAATCGAAGGGTTCAGATGGTGTATATACAGAATAATGGGTACCTGGTTGTGTGTTACAGACTGGAACCTAATCGCGGGGTCAGATGGTTTATATACAGAATAATGGATACCTGGGAGTGAGTTACAGACTGGAATCTAATCGCGGGGTCAGATGGTGTATATACAGATTAATGGATACCTGGGTGTGAGTAACGGACTGGAATCTAATCGAGGGGTTTAGATGGTTTAGATATAGAATAATGGATACCTGGGAGTGAGTTACAGACTGGAATCTAATCGAGGGTTTCAGATGCTTTTTATATAGAATAATGGATACCTGGGAGTGAGTCACAGACTGGAATCTAATCGAGAGATTCAAATGTTTTATATATAGAATAATGGATACCTGGGAGTGAGTTACCGACATAATCTATTCGAGGAGTTCAGATGGTTTATATACAGGTTAATGGATACCTGGGAGTGAGTTACAGAGTGGAATCTAATCGAGGGGTTCAGATGTTTTATATATAGAATAATGGATACCTGGGAGCGAGTTACAGCCTGGAATCTAATCAAGAGGTTCAGATGGTTTATATACACAATAATGAATACCGGGGAGTGAGTTACAGACTGGAATCTAATCAAGGGGTTCAGATGGTGTATATACAGAATAATGGATTCCTGGGAGTGACTTACAGACTGGAATCTAATCGAGGGGTTCAGATGGTTTATATACAGAATAATGGATACCTGGGAGTGAGTTACAGACTGGAATCTAATCGAGGGGTTCAGATGGTTTATATACAGAATAATGGATAGACTAGGGCTGAGTTACAGACTTGAATCTATCCAAGGGGTTCAGATGGTTGCTACACAGAATAATGGATAGACTAGGGCTGAGTTACAGACTTGAATCTATCCAAGGGGTTCAGATGGTTGCTACACAGAATAATGGATACCTGGGCTTGAGTTACCGTCTGGAATCTAATCGAGAGGTTCAGATGGTTTATAGACAGAATAATGGATACCTGGGAGTGAGTAACAGACTGGAATCTAATCGAGAGATTCAGATGGTTTATATACAGAATAATGGATACCTGGGATTGAGTAACAGACTGGAAAATAATCAAGGGGTTCAGATGGTACATATATATAGAATAATGGATACCTGGTAGTGAGGTTCAGACTGGAATCTAATCAAGGGGTTCAGATGGTTTATGTACAGAATAATGGATACCAGGCAGTGTGTTGCAGACTGGAATCTGATCGAGGGGTTCAGATGGTGTATATATATAATAATGGATACCAGGGAGTGAGTTACAGACTGGAATCTAATCGAGGGTTTCAGATGTTTTATATATAGAATAGTGGATACCTGGGAGTGAGTTACAGACAGGAATCTAATCGAGGGGTTCAGATGGTTTATA
Organism: Hemiscyllium ocellatum; assembly: GCF_020745735.1. Classification (NCBI taxonomy): domain Eukaryota; kingdom Metazoa; phylum Chordata; class Chondrichthyes; order Orectolobiformes; family Hemiscylliidae; genus Hemiscyllium; species Hemiscyllium ocellatum. The sequence goes on from NC_083435.1 coordinate 17,277,312, forward strand.
TACAGAATAATGGATACCTGGGACTGAGTTACAGTCTGGAATCTAATCGAGAGGTTCAGATAGTTTATATATAGAATAATGGATTCTTGGGAGTGAGTTACCGACTGTAATCTAATCGAGGAGTTCAGATGGTTTATATTCAGATTAATGGATACCTGGGAGTGAGTTACAGACTGGAATCTAATCGAGGGTTTCAGATATTTTATATATAGAATAGTGGATACCTGTGAGTGAGTTACAGAAAGGAATCTAATCGAGGGGTTCAGATGGTTTTTATACAGAATAATGGATACCTGGGCGTGAGTTACAGACTGGAATCTAATCGAGGGTTTCTGATGGTTTATATATAGAATAATGGATACCTGGGTGTGTGTTACAGACTGGAATCTAATCGATGGGTTCACATGTTTTATATACAGAATAATGGATAGACTAGGGTTGAGTTACAGACTTGAATCTAACTGAGGGGTTCAGATGGCTAAAATACAGAATAATGGATACCAGGTTGTGAATTACAGACTGGAATCTAATCGAGGTGTTCAGATGGCTTCTATACAGAATAATGTATACCTGGGAGTGAGTTACCGACTGGAATCTAATTGACGCGTTCATATGGTTTATATACAGAATAATGGATACCTGGGAGTGAGTTACCGACTGAAATCTAATCAATTTGGTCAGATGGTTTATGTATAGAATAATGGATACCTGAGAGTGAGTTACAGACTGGAATCCAATCGAGGGGGTCAGATGGTTTATGTATAGACTGATGGATACCTGGGAGTGTGTTACAGACTGGAATCTAATCGAGGGGTTCAGATGCTATATATATATATATATATATATATATATATAGAATAATGGATACCTGGGAGTGAGTTATAGACTGGTATCTAATCGCGGGGTTCAGATGGTTTGTATATCGAATAATGGATACCTGGAGGTGAGTTACAGACTGGAATCTAATCGAGGGGTTCAGATGGTTTCTATACAGAATAATGGATACCTGGGAGTGAGTTACAGATTGGAATCTAATCGAGGGGTTCAGATGTTTTATATACAGAATAATGGATAATGGGAGTGAGTTACAGATTGGAATCTAATCGAGGGGTTCAGATGTTTTATATGCAGAATAATGGATACCTGGGGGTGAGTTACAGACTGGGATCTAACCAAGGGGTTCAGATGGTTTATATACAGAATAATGGATACCTGGGAGTTAGTAACAGACTAGAATCTAATCGAGGGGTTCAGATGATTTATATACAGAATAATGGATTCCTGGGAGTGAGATACCGACTGGAATCTAATCGAGGAGTTCAGATGGTTCATATACAGAATAACGGATACCTGAGAGTGAGTTACAGACTGAAATCTAATCAAGGGGTTCAGATGGTGTATATACAGAATAATGGATACCTGGGAGTGTGTTACAGACTGGAATCTAATCGAGGGGTTCAGATGGTGTATATACAGAATAATGGATACCTGGGCGTGAGTTACAGACTGGAATCAATTCAAGGGTCTGAGATGGTGTATATACAGATTAATGGATACCTGGGAGTGAGTTTCAGACTGGAATCAAATCGAGGGGTTCAGATGTTTTATATACAGAATAATGGACAGACTAGGGTTGAGTTACAGACTTAAATCTAACTGAGGGGTTCAGAGGGCTGAGATACAGAATAATGGATACCAGGGTGTGACTTACAGACTGGAATCTAATCAAGGCGTTCGGATGGTTTATATACAGAATAATGGATACCTGGGCGTGAGTTACAGACTGGAATCAATTCAAGGGTCTGAGATGGTGTATATACAGATTATTAGATACCTGGGAGTGAGTTTCAGACTGGAATCAAATCGAGGGGTTCAGATGGTTTATATACAGAATAATGGATAGACTAGGACTGAGATACAGACTTGAATCTAACAAAGGGGTTCAGATGGTTTACACGCAGAATAATGGATACCTGGGAATGAGTTACTGACTGGAATCTAATCAAGGGGTTCAGATGGTTTATATACAGAATAATGTATACCTGGGAGTGAGTAACAGACTGGAATCTAATCGAGGGGTTCAGATGGTTTATATACAGAATAATGGATAGACTAGGACTGAGTTACAGACTTGAATCTAACAAAGGGGTTCAGATGGTTTACACGCAGAATAATGGATACCTGGGCGTGAGTTACCGTCTGGAATCTAATCGAGGGGTTCAGGTGGCTTATATAGAGAATAATGGATACCTGGGAGTGAGTTACAGACTGGAACCTAATCGAAGGGTTCAGGTGGGTTTATATACAGAATAATGGATACCTGGGAGTGAGTAACAGACTGGAATCTAATCGAGAGATTCAGATGGTTTATATACAGAATAATGGATACCTGGGGGTGAGTTATGGGCTGGAATCTAATCGAGGGGTTCGCATGGTTTATATACAGAATAATGGATATCTGGTGGTGCGTTACAGACTGGAATCTATTCGAGGGTTTCAGATATTATATATTCAAAATAATGGATACCTGGGAGTGAGTTACAGACTGGAATCTAATCGAGGGTTTCAGAAGTTTTATATACAGAATAATGGTTACCTGGGAGTGAGTTACAGACTGGAATCTAATCGAGGGAGTCAGATGGTTTATATACAGAATAATGGATACCTGAGAGTGAGTTACAGACTGGAATCCAATCGAGGGGGTCAGATGGTTTATGTATAGACTAATGGATACCTGGGAGTGTGTTACAGACTGGAATCTAATCGAGGGGTTCAGATGGTTTATATATCGAATAATGGATACCTGGAGGTGAGTTACAGACTGGAATCTAATCGAGGTGTTCAGATGGTTTCTATACAGAATAATGGATACCTGGGAGTGAGTTACAGACTGGAATCTAATCGAGGTATTCAGATGGTTTCTATACAGAATAATGGATACCTGGGAGTGAGTTACAGACTGGAATCTAATCGAGGGGTTCAGATGTTTTATATACAGAATAATGGATAATGGGAGTGAGTTACAGATTGGAATCTAATCGAGGGGTTCAGATGTTTTATATGCAGAATAATGGATACCTGGGAGTGAGTTACAGACTGGAATCTAATCGAGGGGTTCAGATGTTGTATATACAGAATAATGGATACCTGGGGGTGAGTTACAGACTGGGATCTAACCAAGGTGTTCAGATGGTTTATATCCAGAATAATGGATACCTGGGAGTTAGTAACAGACTAGAATCTAATCGAGGGGTTCAGATGATTTATATACAGAATAATGGATTCCTGGGAGTGAGATACCGACTGGAATCTAATCGAGGAGTTCAGATGGTTCATATACAGAATAATAGATACCTGAGAGTGAGTTACAGACTGGAATCTAATCAAGGGGTTCAGATGGTGTATATACAGAATAATGGATACCTGGGAGTGTGTTACAGACTGGAATCTAATCGAGGGCTTCAGATGGTTTATATACAGAATAATGGGTACCTGAGAGTGAGTTACAGACTGGAATCTAATCGAGGGGTTCAGATGGTGTATATACAGAATAATGGATACCTGGGAGTGTGTTACAGACTGGAATCTAATCGAGGGGTTCAGATGGTTTATATACAGAATAATGGATACCTGGGAATGAGTTACTGACTGGAATCTAATCAAGGGGTTCAGATGGTTTATATACAGAATAATGGATACCTGGGAACGAGTTACTGACTGGAATCTAATCGAGGGGTTCAGATGGTTTATATACAGAATAATGTATACCTGGGAGTGAGTAACAGACTGGAATCTAATCGAGGGGTTCAGATGGTTTATATACAGAATAATGGATAGACTAGGACTGAGTTACAGACTTGAATCTAACAAAGGGGTTCAGATGGTTAACACGCAGAATAATGGATACCTGGGCGTGAGTTACCGTCTGGAATCTAATCGAGGGGTTCAGATGGCTTATATAGAGAATAATGGATACCTGGGAGTGAGTTACAGACTGGAACCTCATCGAAGGGTTCAGGTGGGTTTATATACAGAATAATGGATACCTGGGAGTGAGTAACAGACTGGAATCTAATCGAGAGATTCAGATGGTTTATATACAGAATAATGGATACCTGGGGGTGAGTTATGGACTGGAATCTAATCGAGGGGTTCGCATGGTTTATATACAGAATAATGGATATCTGGTGGTGCGTTACAGACTGGAATCTATTCGAGGGTTTCAGATATTTTATATTCAAAATAATGGATACCTGGGAGTGAGTTACAGACTGGAATCTAATCGAGGGTTTCAGAAGTTTTATATACAGAATAATGGTTACCTGGGAGTGAGTTACAGACTGGAATCTCATCGAGGGAGTCAGATGGTTTATATACAGAATAATGGATACCTGAGAGTGAGTTACAGACTGGAATCCAATCGAGGGGGTCAGATGGTTTATGTATAGACTAATGGATACCTGGGAGTGTGTTACAGACTGGAATCTAATCGAGGGGTTCAGATGGTTTATATATCGAATAATGGATACCTGGAGGTGAGTTACAGACTGGAATCTAATCGAGGTGTTCAGATGGTTTCTATACAGAATAATGGATACCTGGGAGTGAGTTACAGACTGGAATCTAATCGAGGTATTCAGATGGTTTCTATACAGAATAATGGATACCTGGGAGTGAGTTACAGACTGGAATCTAATCAAGGGGTTCAGATGTTTTATATACAGAATAATGGATAATGGGAGTGAGTTACAGATTGGAATCTAATCGAGGGGTTCAGATGTTTTATATGCAGAATAATGGATACCTGGGAGTGAGTTACAGACTGGAATCTAATCGAGGGGTTCAGATGTTGTATATACAGAATAATGGATACCTGGGGTGAGTTACAGACTGGGATCTAACCAAGGTGTTCAGATGGTTTATATCCAGAATAATGGATACCTGGGAGTTAGTAACAGACTAGAATCTAATCGAGGGGTTCAGATGATTTATATACAGAATAATGGATTCCTGGGAGTGAGATACCGACTGGAATCTAATCGAGGAGTTCAGATGGTTCATATACAGAATAATAGATACCTGAGAGTGAGTTACAGACTGGAATCTAATCAAGGGTTCAGATGGTGTATATACAGAATAATGGATACCTGGGAGTGTGTTACAGACTGGAATCTAATCGAGGGCTTCAGATGGTTTATATACAGAATAATGGGTACCTGAGAGTGAGTTACAGACTGGAATCTAATCGAGGGGTTCAGATGGTGTATTTACAGAATAATGGATACCTGGGAGTGTGTTACAGACTGGAATCTAATCGAGGGGTTCAGATGGTTTATATACAGAATAATGGATACCTGGGAATGAGTTACTGACTGGAATCTAATCAAGGGGTTCAGATGGTTTATATACAGAATAATGTATACCTGGGAGTGAGTAACAGACTGGAATCTAATCGAGGGGTTCAGATGGTTTATATACAGAATAATGGATAGACTAGGACTGAGTTACAGACTTGAATCTAACAAAGGGGTTCAGATGGTTAACACGCAGAATAATGGATACCTGGGCGTGAGTTACCGTCTGGAATCTAATCGAGGGGTTCAGATGGCTTATATAGAGAATAATGGATACCTGGGAGTGAGTTACAGACTGGAACCTAATCGAAGGGTTCAGGTGGGTTTATATACAAAATAATGGATACCTGGGAGTGAGTAACAGACTGGAATCTAATCGAGAGATTCAGATGGTTTATATACAGAATAATGGATACCTGGGGGTGAGTTACGGACTGGAATCTAATCGAGGGGTTCACATGGTTTATATACAGAATAATGGATATCTGGTGGTGAGTTACGGACTGGAATCTAATCGAGGGGTTCAGATGGTTTATATACAGAATAATGGATACCTAAGAGTGAGTTTCAGACTGGAATCTAATAGAGGGGTTCAGATGGTTTACATACAGAATAATGGATACCTGGGATTGAGTAACATACTGTAAAATAATCGAGGGGTTCAGATGGTGCATATATATAGATTAATGGATACCTGGTTGTGAGGTTCAGACTGGAAACTAATCAAGGGGTTCAGATGGTTTATATACACAATAATAGATACCAGGCAGTATGTTGCAGACTGGAATCTAATCGAGGAGTTTAGATGGTGCATATATATAGAATAATGGATACCTGGTTGTGAGGTTCAGACTGGAAACTAATCAAGGGGTTCAGATGGTTTATATACACAATAATAGATACCAGGCAGTGTGTTGCAGACTGGAATCTAATCGAGGAGTTTAGATGGTTTATATTCAGATTAATGGATACCTTGGTGTGAGTTACAGACTGGAATCTAATCAAGAGGTTCAGATGGTTTATATACAGAATAATGGATACCTTGGTGTGAGTTACAGACTGGAATCTAATCAAGAGGTTCAGATGGTTTATATACAGAATAATGGATTCCAGGGTGTGAGTTGCAGATTGGAATCTAATCGAGGTGTTCAGATGGCTTATATGCAGAATAATGTATACCTGGGAGTAAGTTACAGACTGGAATCAAATCAAGGCATTCTAATGATTTATATACAGAATAATGGATACCTGGGTGTGAGTTACAGACTGGAATCAATTCAAGGGTCTGAGATGGTGTATATACAGATTAATGGATACCTGGGAGTGAGTTTCAGACTGGAATCAAATCGAGGGGTTCAGATGTTTTATATACAGAATAATGGATAGACGAGGGTTGAGTTACAGACTTAAATCTAACTGAGGGGTTCAGATGGCTTATATACAGAATAATGGATACCAGGGTGTGAGTTACAGACTGGAATCTAATCGAGGCGTTCAGATGGTTTATATACAGAAGAATGGATACCAGGGAGTGAGTTACAGACGGGAATCTAACCGAGGGGTTCAGATGGTTTATATACAGAATAATGGATACCTGGGAGTGAGTTACAGACTGGAATCTAATCAAGGGGTACAGATGGTTTATATATCGAATAATGGATACCTGGGAGTGAGTTACAGATTGGAATCTAATCGAGGTGTTCAGATGGTTTCTATATAGAATAATGGATACCTGGGAGTGAGTTACAGACTGGAATCTAATCGAGGGTTTCAGATATTTTATATACAGAATAATGGATACTTGGGAGTGAGTTACAGACTGGAATCTAATCGAGGGTTTCAGATATTTTATAGACAAAATAATGGATACCTGGGCGTGAGTTACAGACTGGAATCAATTCAAGGGTCTGAGATGGTGTATATACAGATTATTGGATACCTGGGAGTGAGTTTCAGACTGGAATCAAATCGAGGGGTTCAGATGGTTTATATACAGAATAATGGATAGACTAGGACTGAGTTACAGACTTGAATCTAACAAAGGGGTTCAGATGGTTTACACGCAGAATAATGGATACCTGGGCGTGAGTTACCGTCTGGAATCTAATCGAGGGGTTCAGATGGCTTATATACAGAATAATGCATACCTGGGAGTGAGTTACAGACTGGAACCTAATCGAAGGGTTCAGGTGGGTTTATATACAGAATAATGGATCCCTGGGAGTGAGTAACAGACTGGAATCTAATCGAGAGATTCAGATGGTTTATATACAGAAGAATGGATATCTGGGGGTGAGTTACGGACTGGAATCTAATCGAGGGGTTCAGATGGTTTATATACAGAATAATGGATACCTGGGATTGAGTTTCAGACTGGAATCTAATCGAGGTGTTCAGATGGATTATATACAGAATAATGGATACCTGGGATTGAGTAACAGACTGGAAAATAATCGAGGGGTTCAGGTGGTGCATATATATAGAATAATGGATACCTGGTTGTGAGGTTCAGACTGGAAACTAATCAAGGGGTTCAGATGGTTTATATACACAATAATGGATACCAGGCAGTGTGTTGCAGACTGGAATCTAATCGAGGAGTTTAGATGGTTTATATTCTGATTAATGGATACCTTGGTGTGAGTTACAGACTGGAATCTAATCAAGAGGTTCAGATGGTTTATATACAGAATAATGGATTCCAGGGTGTGAGTTGCAGATTGGAATCTAATCGAGGTGTTCAGATGGCTTATATGCAGAATAATGTATACCTGGGAGTAAGTTACAGACTGGAATCAAATCAAGGCATTCTAATGATTTATATACAGAATAATGGATACCTGGGCGTGATTTACAGACTGGAATCAATTCAAGGGTCTGAGATGGCGTATATACAGATTAATGGATACCTGGGAGTGAGTTTCAGACTGGAATCAAATCGCGGGGTTCAGATGTTTTATATACAGAATAATGGACAGACTAGGGTTGAGTTACAGACTTAAATCTAACTGAGGGGTTCAGATGGTTTACACGCAGAATAATGGATACCTGGGCGTGAGTTACCGTCTGGAATCTAATCGAGGGTTCAGATGGCTTATATAGAGAATAATGGATACCTGGGAGTGAGTTACAGACTGGAACCTAATCGAAGGGTTCAGGTGGGTTTATATACAGAATAATGGATACCTGGGAGTGAGTAACAGACTGGAATCTAATCGAGAGATTCAGATGGTTTATATACAGAACAATGGATACCTGGGGGTGAGTTATGTACTGGAATCTAATCGAGGGGTTCGCATGGTTTATATACAGAATAATGGATATCTGGTGGTGCGTTACAGACTGGAATCTATTCGAGGGTTTCAGATATTTTATATTCAAAATAATGGATACCTGGGAGTGAGTTACAGACTGGAATCTAATCGAGGGTTTCAGAAGTTTTATATACAGAATAATGGTTACCTGGGAGTGAGTTACAGACTGGAATCTAATCGAGGGAGTCAGATGGTTTATATACAGAATAATGGATACCTGGGAGTGTGTTACAGACTGGAATCTAATCGAGGGGTTCAGATGGTTTATATATCGAATAATGGATACCTGGAGGTGAGTTACAGACTGGAATCTAATCGAGGTGTTCAGATGGTTTCTATACAGAATAATGGATACCTGGGAGTGAGTTACAGACTGGAATCTAATCGAGGTATTCAGATGGTTTCTATACAGAATAATGGATACCTGGGAGTGAGTTACAGACTGGAATCTAATCGAGGGGTTCAGATGTTTTATATACAGAATAATGGATAATGGGAGTGAGTTACAGATTGGAATCTAATCGAGGGGTTCAGATGTTTATATGCAGAATAATGGATACCTGGGAGTGAGTTACAGACTGGAATCTAATCGAGGGGTTCAGATGTTGTATATACAGAATAATGGATACCTGGGGGTGAGTTACAGACTGGGATCTAACCAAGGTGTTCAGATGGTTTATATCCAGAATAATGGATACCTGGGAGTTAGTAACAGACTAGAATCTAATCGAGGGGTTCAGATGATTTATATACAGAATAATGGATTCCTGGGAGTGAGATACCGACTGGAATCTAATCGAGGAGTTCAGATGGTTTATATACAGAATAATAGATACCTGAGAGTGAGTTACAGACTGGAATCTAATCAAGGGTTCAGATGGTGTATATACAGAATAATGGATACCTGGGAGTGTGTTACAGACTGGAATCTAATCGAGGGCTTCAGATGGTTTATATACAGAATAATGGGTACCTGAGAGTGAGTTACAGACTGGAATCTAATCGAGGGGTTCAGATGGTGTATATACAGAATAATGGATACCTGGGAGTGTGTTACAGACTGGAATCTAATCGAGGGGTTCAGATGGTTTATATACAGAATAATGGATACCTGGGAATGAGTTACTGACTGGAATCTAATCAAGGGGTTCAGATGGTTTATATACAGAATAATGGATACCTGGGAACGAGTTACTGACTGGAATCTAATCGAGGGGTTCAGATGGTTTATATACAGAATAATGTATACCTGGGAGTGAGTAACAGACTGGAATCTAATCGAGGGGTTCAGATGGTTTATATACAGAATAATGGATAGACTAGGACTGAGTTACAGACTTGAATCTAACAAAGGGGTTCAGATGGTTAACACGCAGAATAATGGATACCTGGGCGTGAGTTACCGTCTGGAATCTAATCGAGGGGTTCAGATGGCTTATATAGAGAATAATGGATACCTGGGAGTGAGTTACAGACTGGAACCTAATCGAAGTGTTCAGGTGGGTTTATATACAGAATAATGGATACCTGGGAGTGAGTAACAGACTGGAATCTAATCGAGAGATTCAGATGGTTTATATACAGAATAATGGATACCTGGGGGTGAGTTACGGACTGGAATCTAATCGAGGGGTTCACATGGTTTATATACAGAATAATGGATATCTGGTGGTGAGTTACGGACTGGAATCTAATCGAGGGTTTCAGATGGTTTATATACAGAATAATGGATACCTAAGAGTGAGTTTCAGACTGGAATCTAATAGAGGGGTTCAGATGGTTTACATACAGAATAATGGATACCTGGGATTGAGTAACATACTGTAAAATAATCGAGGGGTTCAGATGGTGCATATATATAGAATAATGGATACCTGGTTGTGAGGTTCAGACTGGAATCTAATAGAGCGGTTCAGATGGTTTATATACAGAATAATAGATACCTGGGATTGAGTAACAGAATGGAAAATAATCGAGGGGTTCAGATGGTGCATATATATAGAATAATGGATACCTGGTTGTGAGGTTCAGACTGGAAACTAATCAAGGGGTTCAGATGGTTTATATACACAATAATAGATACCAGGCAGTGTGTTGCAGACTGGAATCTAATCGAGGAGTTTAGATGGTTTATATTCAGATTAATGGATACCTTGGTGTGAGTTACAGACTGGAATCTAATCAAGAGGTTCAGATGGTTTATATACAGAATAATGGATACCTTGGTGTGAGTTACAGACTGGAATCTAATCAAGAGGTTCAGATGGTTTATATACAGAATAATGGATTCCAGGGTGTGAGTTGCAGATTGGAATCTAATCGAGGTGTTCAGATGGCTTATATGCAGAATAATGTATACCTGGGAGTAAGTTACAGACTGGAATCAAATCAAGGCATTCTAATGATTTATATACAGAATAATGGATACCTGGGTGTGAGTTACAGACTGGAATCAATTCAAGGGTCTGAGATGGTGTATATACAGATTAATGGATACCTGGGAGTGAGTTTCAGACTGGAATCAAATCGAGGGGTTCAGATGTTTTTTCTACAGAATAATGTATAGACTAGGGTTGAGTTACAGACTTAAATCTAACTGAGGGGTTCAGATGGCTAATATACAGAATAATGGATACCAGGGTGTGAGTTACAGACTGGAATCTAATCGAGGCGTTCAGATGGTTTATATACAGAAGAATGGATACCAGGGAGTGAGTTACAGACGGGAATCTAACCGAGGGGTTCAGATGGTTTATATACAGAATAATGGATACCTGGGAGTGAGTTACAGACTGGAATCTAATCAAGGGGTACAGATGGTTTATATATCGAATAATGGATACCTGGGAGTGAGTTACAGATTGGAATCTAATCGAGGTGTTCAGATGGTTTCTATATAGAATAATGGATACCTGGGAGTGAGTTACAGACTGGAATCTAATCGAGGGTTTCAGATATTTTATATACAGAAAAATGGATACTTGGGAGTGAGTTACAGACTGGAATCTAATCGAGGGTTTCAGATATTTTATAGACAAAATAATGGATACCTGGGCGTGAGTTACAGACTGGAATCAATTCAAGGGTCTGAGATGGTGTATATACAGATTATTGGATACCTGGGAGTGAGTTTCAGACTGGAATCAAATCGAGGGGTTCAGATGGTTTATATACAGAATAATGGATAGACTAGGACTGAGTTACAGACTTGAATCTAACAAAGGGGTTCAGATGGTTTACACGCAGAATAATGGATACCTGGGCGTGAGTTACCGTCTGGAATCTAATCGAGGGGTTCAGATGGCTTATATAGAGAATAATGGATACCTGGGAGTGAGTTACAGACTGGAACCTCATCGAAGGGTTCAGGTGGGTTTATATACAGAATAATGGATCCCTGGGAGTGAGTAACAGACTGGAATCTAATCGAGAGATTCAGATGGTTTATATACAGAATAATGGATATCTGGGGGTGAGTTACGGACTGGAATCTAATCGAGGGGTTCAGATGGTTTATATACAGAATAATGGATACCTGGGATTGAGTTTCAGACTGGAATCTAATCGAGGGGTTCAGATGGATTATTTTGCAGAATAATGGATACCTGGGATTGAGTAACAGACTGGAAAATAATCGAGGGGTTCAGGTGGTGCATATATATAGAATAATGGATACCTGGTTGTGAGGTTCAGACTGGAAACTAATCAAGGGGTTCAGATGGTTTATATACACAATAATGGATACCAGGCAGTGTGTTGCAGACTGGAAACTAATCGAGGAGTTTAGATGGTTTATATTCTGATTAATGGATACCTTGGTGTGAGTTACAGACTGGAATCTAATCAAGAGGTTCAGATGGTTTATATACAGAATAATGGATTCCAGGGTGTGAGTTGCAGATTGGAATCTAATCGAGGTGTTCAGATGGCTTATATGCAGAATAATGTATACCTGGGAGTAAGTTACAGACTGGAATCAAATCAAGGCATTCTAATGATTTATATACAGAATAATGGATACCTGGGCGTGATTTACAGACTGGAATCAATTCAAGGGTCTGAGATGGTGTATATACAGATTAATGGATACCTGGGAGTGAGTTTCAGACTGGAATCAAATCGCGGGGTTCAGATGTTTTATATACAGAATAATGGACAGACTAGGGTTGAGTTACAGACTTAAATCTAACTGAGGGGTTCAGAGGGCTTATATACTGAATAATGGATACCAGGGTGTGAGTTACAGACTGGAATCTAATCGAGGCGTTCAGATGGTTTATATACAGAATAATGCATACCTGGGAGTGAGTTACAGACTGGAATCTAATCGAGGGTTTCAGATATTTTATAGACAAAATAATGGATACCTGGGCGTGAGTTACAGACTGGAATCAATTCAAGGGTCTGAGATGGTTTATATACAGATTATTGGATACCTGGGAGTGAGTTTCAGACTGGAATCAAATCGAGGGGTTCAGATGGTTTATATACAGAATAATGGATAGACTAGGACTGAGTTACAGACTTGAATCTAACAAAGGGGTTCAGATGGTTTACACGCAGAATAATGGATACCTGGGCGTGAGTTACCGTCTGGAATCTAATCGAGGGGTTCAGATGGCTTATATACAGAATAATGCATACCTGGGAGTGAGTTACAGACTGGAACCTAATCGAAGGGTTCAGGTGGGTTTATATACAGAATAATGGATCCCTGGGAGTGAGTAACAGACTGGAATCTAATCGAGAGATTCAGATGGTTTATATACAGAAGAATGGATATCTGGGGGTGAGTTACGGACTGGAATCTAATCGAGGGGTTCAGATGGTTTATATACAGAATAATGGATACCTGGGATTGAGTTTCAGACTGGAATCTAATCGAGGGGTTCAGATGGATTATTTTGCAGAATAATGGATACCTGGGATTGAGTAACAGACTGGAAAATAATCGAGGGGTTCAGGTGGTGCATATATATAGAATAATGGATACCTGGTTGTGAGGTTCAGACTGGAAACTAATCAAGGGGTTCAGATGGTTTATATACACAATAATGGATACCAGGCAGTGTGTTGCAGACTGGAATCTAATCGAGGAGTTTAGATGGTTTATATTCTGATTAATGGATACCTTGGTGTGAGTTACAGACTGGAATCTAATCAAGAGGTTCAGATGGTTTATATACAGAATAATGGATTCCAGGGTGTGAGTTGCAGATTGGAATCTAATCGAGGTGTTCAGATGGCTTATATGCAGAATAATGTATACCTGGGAGTAAGTTACAGACTGGAATCAAATCAAGGCATTCTAATGATTTATATACAGAATAATGGATACCTGGGCGTGATTTACAGACTGGAATCAATTCAAGGGTCTGAGATGGTGTATATACAGATTAATGGATACCTGGGAGTGAGTTTCAGACTGGAATCAAATCGCGGGGTTCAGATGTTTTATATACAGAATAATGGACAGACTAGGGTTGAGTTACAGACTTAAATCTAACTGAGGGGTTCAGATGGCTTATATACTGAATAATGGATACCAGGGTGTGAGTTACAGACTGGAATCTAATCGAGGCGTTCAGATGGTTTATATACAGAATAATGCATACCTGGGAGTGAGTTACAGACTGGAATCTAATCGAGGGGTACAGATGGTTTATATACAAAATAATGGATACCTGGGAGTGAGTTACAGATTGGAATCTAATGGAGGTGTTCAGATGGTTTCTATACAGAAGAATGGATACCAGGGAGTGAGTTACAGACGGGAATATAACCGAGGGAGTCAGATGGTTTATATACACAATAATGGATACCTGGGAGTGAGTTTCAGACTGGAATCTAATCGAGGGGTTCAGATGGATTATATACAGAATAATGGATACCTGGGAGTGAGTAACAGACTGGAAAATAATCGAGGGGTTCAGATGGTGCATATATATGGAATAATGGATACCTGGTTGTGAGGTTCAGACTGGAAACTAATCAAGGGGTTCAGATGGTTTATATACACAATAATGGATACCAGGCAGTGTGTTGCAGACTGGAATCTAATCGAGGAGTTTAGATGGTTTATATTCAGATTAATGGATACCTTGGTGTGAGTTACAGACTGGAATCTAATCAAGAGGTTCAGATAGTTTATATACAGAATAATGGATTCCAGGGTGTGAGTTGCAGATTGGAATCTAATCGAGGTGTTCAGATGGCTTATATACAGAATAATGTATATCTGGGAGTAAGTTACAGACTGGAATCAAATCAAGGCATTCTAATGATTTATATACAGAATAATGGATACCTGGGTGTGAGTTACAGACTGGAATCAATTCAAGGGTCTGAGATGGTGTATATACAGATTAATGGATACCTGGGAGTGAGTTTCAGACTGGAATCAAATCGAGGGGTTCAGATGTTTTATATACAGAATAATGGATAGACTAGGGTTGAGTTACAGACTTAAATCTAACTGAGGGGTTCAGATGGCTTATATACAGAATAATGGATACCAGGGAGTGAGTTACAGACGGGAATCTAACCGAGGGGTTCAGATGGTTTATATACAGAATAATGGATACCTGGGAATGAGTTACAGACTGGAATCTAATCAAGGGGTACAGATGGTTTATATATCGAATAATGGATACCTGGGAGTGAGTTACAGATTGGAATCTAATCGAGGTGTTCAGATGGTTTCTATATAGAATAATGGATACCTGGGAGTGATTTACAGACTGGAATCTAATCGAGGGTTTCAGATATTTTATAGACAAAATAATGGATACCAGGGAGTGAGTTACAGACGGGAATCTAACCGAGGGGTTCAAATATTTTATATACAAAATAATGGATACCTGGGAGTGAGTTTCAGACTGGAATCAAATCGAGGGGTTCCGATGGTTTATATACAGAATAATGGATAGACTAGGACTGAGTTACAGACTTGAATCTAACAAAGGGGTTCAGATGGTTTACACGCAGAATAATGGATACCTGGGCGTGAGTTACCGTCTGGAATCTAATCGAGGGGTTCAGATGGTTTATATACAGAATAATGGATACCTGGGAGTGAGTTACAGACTGGAACCTAATCGAAGGGTTCAGGTGGGTTTATATTCAGAATAATGGATACCTGGGAGTGAGTAACAGACTGGAATCTAATCGAGAGATTCAGACGGTTTATATACAGAATAATGGATACCTGGGGGTGAGTTACAGACTGTTATCTAATCGAGGGGTTCACATGGTTTATAAACAGAATAATGGATATCTGGGGGTGAGTTACGGACTGGAATCTAATCGAGGGGTTCAGATGGTTTATATACAGAATAATGGATACCTGGGATTGAGTTTCAGACTGGAATCTAATCGAGGGGTTCAGATGGTTTATATACACAATAATGGATACCAGGCAGTGTGTTGCAGACTGGAATCTAATCGAGGAGTTTAGATGGTTTATATTCTGATTAATGGATACCTTGGTGTGAGTTACAGAATGGAATCTAATCAAGAGGTTCAGATGGTTTATATACAGAATAATGGATTCCAGGGTGTGAGTTGCAGATTGGAATCTAATCGAGGTGTTCAGATGGCTTATATGCAGAATAATGTATACCTGGGAGTAAGTTACAGATTGGAATCAAATCAAGGCATTCTAATGATTTATATACAGAATAATGGATACCTGGGCGTGAGTTACAGACTGGAATCAATTCAAGGGTCTGAGATGGTGTATATACAGATTAATGGATACCTGGGAGTGAGTTTCAGACTGGAATCAAATCGAGGGGTTCAGATGTTTTATATACAGAGTAATGGATAGACTAGGGTTGAGTTACCGACTTAAATCTAACTGAGGGGTTCAGAGGGCTTATATACAGAATAATGGATACCAGGGTGTGAGTTACAGACTGGAATCTAATCGAGGGGTTCAGATGGTTTATATACAGAATAATGCATACCTGGGAGTGAGTTACAGACTGGAATCTAATCGAGGGGTACAGATGGTTTATATACAAAATAATGGATACCTGGGAGTGAGTTACAGATTGGAATCTAATGGAGGTGTTCAGATGGTTTCTATACAGAAGAATGGATACCAGGGAGTGAGTTACAGACGGGAATTAACCGAGGGGTTCAGATGGTTTATATACAGAATAATGCATATGTGGGAGTGAGTTACGGACTGGAATCTAATCGAGGGGGTCAGATGGTTTATATACAGAATAATGGATGCCTGAGAGTGAGTTACAGACTGGAATCCAATCGAGGGGGTCAGATGGTTTATGTACAGACTAATTGATACCTGGGAGTGTGTTACAGACTGGAATCAAATCGAGGCGTTCAGATGCCATATATATATAGAATAATGTATACCTGGGAGTGAGTTATAGACTGGTATCTAATCGAGGCGTTCAGATGGTTTATATACAGAAGAATGGAAATCAGGGAGTGAGTTACAACCTGGAATCAATTCGAGGGTCTGAGTTGGTGTATATATAGATTAATGGATACCTGGGAGTGAGTTACAGGCTGGAATCTAATCGAGGGGTTCAGATGGTTTATGTACAGAATAATGGATACCTGGGAGTGAGTTACAGACTGGAATCTAATCGAGGGGTTCAGATGGTTTATGTACAGACTAATTGATACCTGGGAGTGTGTTACAGACTGGAATCAAATCGAGGCGTTCAGATGCCATATATATATAGAATAATGTATACCTGGGAGTGAGTTATAGACTGGTATCTAATCGAGGCGTTCAGATGGTTTATATACAGAATAATGGATACCTGGGAGTGAGTTTCAGACTGGAATCTAATCGAGGGGTTCAGATGGATTATATACAGAATAATGGATACCTGGGAGTGAGTAACATACTGGAAAATAATCGAGGGGTTCAGATGGTGCATATGTATGGAATAATGGATACCTGGTTGTGAGGTTCAGACTGGAAACTAATCAAGGGGTTCAGATGGTTTATATACACAATAATGGATACCAGGCAGTGTGTTGCAGACTGGAATCTAATCGAGGAGTTTAGATGGTTTATATTCAGATTAATGGATACCTTGGTGTGAGTTACAGACTGGAATCTAATCAAGAGGTTCAGATAGTTTATATACAGAATAATGGATTCCAGGGTGTGAGTTGCAGATTGGAATCTAATCGAGGTGTTCAGATGGCTTATATGCAGAATAATGTATACCTGGGAGTAAGTTACAGATTGGAATCAAATCAAGGCATTCTAATGATTTATATACAGAATAATGGATACCTGGGCGTGAGTTACAGACTGGAATCAATTCAAGGGTCTGAGATGGTGTATATACAGATTAATGGATACCTGGGAGTGAGTTTCAGACTGGAATCAAATCGAGGGGTTCAGATGTTTTATATACAGAATAATGGATAGACTAGGGTTGAGTTACAGACTTAAATCTAACTGAGGGGTTCAGATGGCTTATATACAGAATAGTGGATACCAGGGAGTGAGTTACAGACGGGAATCTAACCGAGGGGTTCAGATGGTTTATATACAGAATAATGGATACCTGGGAATGAGTTACAGACTGGAATCTAATCAAGGGGTACAGATGGTTTATATATCGAATAATGGATACCTGGGAGTGAGTTACAGATTGGAATCTAATCGAGGTGTTCAGATGGTTTCTATATAGAATAATGGATACCTGGGAGTGATTTACAGACTGGAATCTAATCGAGGGTTTCAGATATTTTATAGACAAAATAATGGATACCAGGGAGTGAGTTACAGACGGGAATCTAACCGAGGGGTTCAAATATTTTATATACAAAATAATGGATACCTGGGAGTGAGTTTCAGACTGGAATCAAATCGAGGGGTTCCGATGGTTTATATACAGAATAATGGATAGACTAGGACTGAGTTACAGACTTGAATCTAACAAAGGGGTTCAGATGGTTTACACGCAGAATAATGGATACCTGGGCGTGAGTTACCGTCTGGAATCTAATCGAGGGGTTCAGATGGTTTATATACAGAATAATGGATACCTGGGAGTGAGTTACAGACTGGAACCTAATCGAAGGGTTCAGGTGGGTTTATATTCAGAATAATGGATACCTGGGAGTGAGTAACAGACTGGAATCTAATCGAGAGATTCAGACGGTTTATATACAGAATAATGGATACCTGGGGGTGAGTTACAGACTGTTATCTAATCGAGGGGTTCACATGGTTTATAAACAGAATAATGGATATCTGGGGTGAGTTACGGACTGGAATCTAATCGAGGGGTTCAGATGGTTTATATACAGAATAATGGATACCTGGGATTGAGTTTCAGACTGGAATCTAATCGAGGGGTTCAGATGGTTTATATACACAATAATGGATACCAGGCAGTGTGTTGCAGACTGGAATCTAATCGAGGAGTTTAGATGGTTTATATTCTGATTAATGGATACCTTGGTGTGAGTTACAGAATGGAATCTAATCAAGAGGTTCAGATGGTTTATATACAGAATAATGGATTCCAGGGTGTGAGTTGCAGATTGGAATCTAATCGAGGTGTTCAGATGGCTTATATGCAGAATAATGTATACCTGGGAGTAAGTTACAGATTGGAATCAAATCAAGGCATTCTAATGATTTATATACAGAATAATGGATACCTGGGCGTGAGTTACAGACTGGAATCAATTCAAGGGTCTGAGATGGTGTATATACAGATTAATGGATACCTGGGAGTGAGTTCAGACTGGAATCAAATCGAGGGGTTCAGATGTTTTATATACAGAGTAATGGATAGACTAGGGTTGAGTTACCGACTTAAATCTAACTGAGGGGTTCAGAGGGCTTATATACAGAATAATGGATACCAGGGTGTGAGTTACAGACTGGAATCTAATCGAGGGGTTCAGATGGTTTATATACAGAATAATGCATACCTGGGAGTGTGTTACAGACTGGAATCTAATCGAGGGGTACAGATGGTTTATATACAAAATAATGGATACCTGGGAGTGAGTTACAGATTGGAATCTAATGGAGGTGTTCAGATGGTTTCTATACAGAAGAATGGATACCAGGGAGTGAGTTACAGACGGGAATTAACCGAGGGGTTCAGATGGTTTATATACAGAATAGTGCATATGTGGGAGTGAGTTACGGACTGGAATCTAATCGAGGGGTTCAGATGGTTTATATACAGAATAATGGATGCCTGAGAGTGAGTTACAGACTGGAATCCAATCGAGGGGGTCAGATGGTTTATGTACAGACTAATTGATACCTGGGAGTGTGTTACAGACTGGAATCAAATCGAGGCGTTCAGATGCCATATATATATAGAATAATGTATACCTGGGAGTGAGTTATAGACTGGTATCTAATCGAGGCGTTCAGATGGTTTATATACAGAAGAATGGAAATCAGGGAGTGAGTTACAACCTGGAATCAATTCGAGGGTCTGAGTTGGTGTATATATAGATTAATGGATACCTGGGAGTGAGTTACAGATTGGAATCTAATCGAGGGGTTCAGATGGTTTATGTACAGAATAATGGATACCTGGAGTGAGTTACAGACTGGAATCTAATCGAGGGGTTCAGATGGTTTATGTACAGACTAATTGATACCTGGGAGTGTGTTACAGACTGGAATCAAATCGAGGCGTTCAGATGCCATATATATATAGAATAATGTATACCTGGGAGTGAGTTATAGACTGGTATCTAATCGAGGCGTTCAGATGGTTTATATACAGAATAATGGAAATCAGGGAGTGAGTTACAACCTGGAATCAATTCGAGGGTCTGAGTTGGTGTATATATAGATTAATGGATACCTGGGAGTGAGTTACAGATTGGAATCTAATCGAGGGGTTCAGATGGTTTATGTACAGAATAATGGATACCTGGGAGTGAGTTACAGACTGGAATCTAATCGAGGGGTTCAGATGGTTTATATATAGAATAATGGATACCTGGGAGTGAGTTACTGACTGGAATGTAATCGAGGGTTTCAGATGGGTTATATACAGAATAATGGATACCTGGGAGAGAGTTTCAGACTGGAATCTAATCGAGGGGTTCAGTTGGGTTTATATACAGAATAATGGATACCTTGGAGTGAGTTATAAAATGGAATCTAATCGAGGGGTTCAGATGGTTTATGTACAGAATAATGGATACCAGGGTGTGAGTTGCAGATTGGAATCTAATCGAGGGGTTCAGATGGCTTATATACAGAATACTGTATACCTGGGAGTAAGTTACAGAATGGAATCAAATCAAGGGTTTCTGATGATTTACATACAGAATAATGGATAGCTGGGAGTAGTTACAGACTGGAATCAAATCGAGGGTTTCAAATGTTTTATATACAGAATAATGGATAGACTAGGGGTGAGTTACAGACTTAAATCTAACTGAGGGGTTCAGATGTCTTATATACAGAATAATGGATACCAGGGTGTGAGTTACAGACTGGAATCTAATCGAGGTGTTCAGATGGCTTATATACAGAATAATGTATACCTGGGAGCGAGTTACAGATTGGAATCTAATCGAGAGGTTCAGATGGTTTATATACAGAAGAATGGATACCAGGGAGTGAGTTACAGACGGGAATCTAACCGAGGGGTTCAGATGTTTTATATACAGAATAATGGATAGACTAGGGTTGAGTTATAGACTTGAATCTAACTGAGGGGTTCAGATGGCTTATATACAGAATAATGGATACCTGGGAGTGAGTTGCAGACTGGAATCTAATCGAGGGTTCTGATGGTTTATATAGAGAATAATGGATACCAGGGAGTGAGTTACAGACTGCAATATTACCGAGTTGTTCAAATGTTTTATATATAGAATAATGGATACCTGGGAGTGAGTTACAGACTGGAATCTAATCATGAGGTTCAGATGGTTTATATACAGAATAATGGACACCTGGGAGTGAGTTACAGACTGGAATCTCATCGAGGGGTTCAGATGGTTTATATACAGAATAATGGATACATGGGAGTGAGTTAGAATCTGGAATCTAATCGAGGAGTTCAGATGGTTTCCATACAGAATAATGGTACCTGGGAGTGAGTTACAGACTGGAATCTAATCAAGGGGTTCAGATGGTTTATATACAGAATAATGGATACCTGGGAGTGAGTAACAGACTGGAATCTAATCGAGAGTTTCAGATGGTTTATATACAGAATAATGGAGAGACTAGGACTGAGTTACAGACTTGAATCTTACCAAGGGGTTCAGATGGTTTATACACAGAATAATGGATACCTGGGAGTGAGTTACAGACAGGAACCTAATCGAAGGGTTCAGGTGGGTTTATATACAGAATAATGGATACCTGGGAGTGAGTAACAGACTGGAATCTAATCGAGAGATTCAGATGGTTTATATACATAATAATGGATACCTGGGGGTGAGTTACGGACTGGAATTTAATCGAGGGGTTCAGATGGTTTGTATACAGAATAATGGATATCTGGGGGTGAGTTACGGAATGGAATCTAATCAAGAGGTTCAGATGGTTTATATACAGAATAATAGATTCCAGGGTGTGAGTTGCAGATTGGAATCTAATCGAGGTGTTCAGATGGCTTATATGCAGAATAATGTATACCTGGGAGTAAGTTACAGACTGGAATCAAATCAAGGCATTCTAATGATTTATATACAGAATAATGGATACCTGGGCGTGAGTTACAGACTGGAATCAATTCAAGGGTCTGAGATGGTGTATATACAGATTAATGGATACCTGGGAGTGAGTTTCAGACTGGAATCAAATCGAGGGGTTCAGATGTTTTATATACAGAGTAATGGATAGACTAGGGTTGAGTTACCGACTTAAATCTAACTGAGGGTTTCAGAGGGCTTATATACAGAATAATGGATACCAGGGTGTGAGTTACAGACTGGAATCTAATCGAGGCGTTCAGATGGTTTATATACAGATTAATGGATACCAGGGTGTGAGTTACAGACTGGAATCTAATCGAGGGGTTCAGATGGTTTATATACAGAATAATGCATACCTGGGAGTGAGTTACAGACTGGAATCTAATCGAGGGTACAGATGGTTTATATACAAAATAATGGATACCTGGGAGTGAGTTACAGATTGGAATCCAATGGAGGTGTTCAGATGGTTTCTATACAGAAGAATGGATACCAGGGAGTGAGTTACAGACGGGAATATAACCGAGGGAGTCAGATGGTTTATATACACAATAATGGATACCTGGGAGTGAGTTTCAGGCTGGAATCTAATCGAGGGGTTCAGATGGATTATATACAGAATAATGGATACCTGGGAGTGGGTAACAGACTGGAATCTAATCGAGAGTTTCAGATGGTTTATATACAGAATAATGGAGAGACTAGGACTGAGTTACAGACTTGAATCTTATCGAGGGGTTCAGATGGTTTATATACAGAATAATGGATACCTGGGAGTGAGTTACAGACAGGAATCTAATCGAGGGTTCAGGTGGTTTATATACAGAATAATGGATACCTGGGAGTGATTAACAGACTGGAATCTAATCGAGAGATTCAGATGGTTTATATACATAATAATGGATACCTGGGGGTGAGTTACGGACTGGAATTTAATCGAGGGGTTCAGATGGTTTGTATACAGAATAATGGATATCTGGGGGTGAGTTACGGACTGGAATCTAATCAAGAGGTTCAGATGGTTTATATACAGAATAATAGATTCCACGGTGTGAGTTGCAGATTGGAATCAAATCGAGGTGTTCAGATGGCTTATATGCAGAATAATGTATACCTGGGAGTAAGTTACAGACTGGAATCAAATCAAGGCATTCTAATGATTTATATACAGAATAATGGATACCTGGGCGTGAGTTACAGACTGGAATCAATTCAAGGTTCTGAGATGGTGTATATACAGATAAATGGATACCTGGGAGTGAGTTTCAGACTGGAATCAAATCGAGGGGTTCAGATGTTTTATATACAGAATAATGGATAGACTAGGGTTGAGTTACAGACTTAAATCTAACTGAGGGGTTCAGAGGGCTTATATACAGATTAATGGATACCAGGGTGTGAGTTACAGACTGGAATCTAATCGAGGCGTTCAGATGGTTTATATACAGAATAATGGATACCAGGGTGTGAGTTACAGACTGGAATCTAATCGAGGGGTTCAGATGGTTTATATACAGAATAATGCATACCTGGGAGTGAGTTACAGACTGGAATCTAATCGACGGGTACAGATGGTTTATATACAAAATAATGGATACCTGGGAGTGAGTTACAGATTGGAATCTAATGGAGGTGTTCAGATGGTTTCTATACAGAATAATGGATACCATGGAGTGAGTTACAGACGGGAATATAACCGAGGGAGTCAGATGGTTTATATACACAATAATGGATACCTGGGAGTGAGTTTCAGGCTGGAATCTAATCGAGGGGTTCAGATGGATTATATACAGAATAATGGATACCTGGGAGTGAGTAACAGACTGGAAAATAATCGAGGGGTTCAGATGGTGCATATATATAGAATAATGGATACCTGGTTGTGAGGTTCAGACTGGAAACTAATCAAGGGGTTCAGATGGTTTATATACACAATAATGGATACCAGGCAGTGTGTTGTAGACTGGAATCTAATCGAGGAGTTTAGATGGTTTATATTCAGATTAATGGATACCTTGGTGTGAGTTACAGACTGGAATCTAATCAAGAGGTTCAGATAGTTTATATACAGAATAATGGATTCCAGGGTGTGAGTTGCAGATTGGAATCTAATCGAGGTGTTCAGATGGCTTATATACAGAATAATGTATATCTGGGAGTAAGTTACAGACTGGAATCAAATCAAGGCATTCTAATGATTTATATACAGAATAATGGATACCTGGGCGTGAGTTACAGACTGGAATCAATTCAAGGGTCTGAGATGGTGTATATACAGATTAATGGATACCTGGGAGTGAGTTTCAGACTGGAATCAAATCGAGGGGTTCAGATGTTTTATATACAGAATAATGGATAGACTAGGGTTGAGTTACAGACTTAAATCTAACTGAGGGGTTCAGATGGCTTATATACAGAATAATGGATACCAGGGAGTGAGTTACAGACGGGAATCTAACCGAGGGGTTCAGATGGTTTATATACAGAATAATGGATACCTGGGAATGAGTTACAGACTGGAATCTAATCAAGGGGTACAGATGGTTTATATATCGAATAATGGATACCTGGGAGTGAGTTACAGATTGGAATCTAATCGAGGTGTTCAGATGGTTTCTATATAGAATAATGGATACCTGGGAGTGATTTACAGACTGGAATCTAATCGAGGGTTTCAGATATTTTATAGACAAAATAATGGATACCAGGGAGTGAGTTACAGACGGGAATCTAATCGAGGGGTTCAAATATTTTATATACAAAATAATGGATACCTGGGAGTGAGTTTCAGACTGGAATCAAATCGAGGGGTTCCGATGGTTTATATACAGAATAATGGATAGACTAGGACTGAGTTACAGACTTGAATCTAACAAAGGGGTTCAGATGGTTTACACGCAGAATAATGGATACCTGGGCGTGAGTTACCGTCTGGAATCTAATCGAGGGGTTCAGATGGTTTATATACAGAATAATGGATACCTGGGAGTGAGTTACAGACTGGAACCTAATCGAAGGGTTCAGGTGGGTTTATATTCAGAATAATGGATACCTGGGAGTGAGTAACAGACTGGAATCTAATCGAGAGATTCAGACGGTTTATATACAGAATAATGGATACCTGGGGGTGAGTTACAGACTGTTATCTAATCGAGGGGTTCACATGGTTTATAAACAGAATAATGGATATCTGGGGGTGAGTTACGGACTGGAATCTAATCGAGGGGTTCAGATGGTTTATATACAGAATAATGGATACCTGGGATTGAGTTTCAGACTGGAATCTAATCGAGCGTTTCAGATGGTTTATATACACAATAATGGATACCAGGCAGTGTGTTGCAGACTGGAATCTAATCGAGGAGTTTAGATGGTTTATATTCTGATTAATGGATACCTTGGTGTGAGTTACAGAATGGAATCTAATCAAGAGGTTCAGATGGTTTATATACAGAATAATGGATTCCAGGGTGTGAGTTGCAGATTGGAATCTAATCGAGGTGTTCAGATGGCTTATATGCAGAATAATGTATACCTGGGAGTAAGTTACAGATTGGAATCAAATCAAGGCATTCTAATGATTTATATACAGAATAATGGATACCTGGGCGTGAGTTACAGACTGGAATCAATTCAAGGGTCTGAGATGGTGTATATACAGATTAATGGATACCTGGGAGTGAGTTTCAGACTGGAATCAAATCGAGGGGTTCAGATGTTTTATATACAGAGTAATGGATAGACTAGGGTTGAGTTACCGACTTAAATCTAACTGAGGGGTTCAGAGGGCTTATATACAGAATAATGGATACCAGGGTGTGAGTTACAGACTGGAATCTAATCGAGGGGTTCAGATGGTTTATATACAGAATAATGCATACCTGGGAGTGAGTTACAGACTGGAATCTAATCGAGGGGTACAGATGGTTTATATACAAAATAATGGATACCTGGGAGTGAGTTACAGATTGGAATCTAATGGAGGTGTTCAGATGGTTTCTATACAGAAGAATGGATACCAGGGAGTGAGTTACAGACGGGAATTAACCGAGGGGTTCAGATGGTTTATATACAGAATAATGCATATGTGGGAGTGAGTTACGGACTGGAATCTAATCGAGGGGGTCAGATGGTTTATATACAGAATAATGGATGCCTGAGAGTGAGTTACAGACTGGAATCCAATCGAGGGGGTCAGATGGTTTATGTACAGACTAATTGATACCTGGGAGTGTGTTACAGACTGGAATCAAATCGAGGCGTTCAGATGCCATATATATATAGAATAATGTATACCTGGGAGTGAGTTATAGACTGGAATCTAATCGAGGCGTTCAGATGGTTTATATACAGAAGAATGGAAATCAGGGAGTGAGTTACAACCTGGAATCAATTCGAGGGTCTGAGTTGGTGTATATATAGATTAATGGATACCTGGGAGTGAGTTACAGATTGGAATCTAATCGAGGGGTTCAGATGGTTTATGTACAGAATAATGGATACCTGGGAGTGAGTTACAGACTGGAATCTAATCGAGGGGTTCAGATGGTTTATGTACAGACTAATTGATACCTGGGAGTGTGTTACAGACTGGAATCAAATCGAGGCGTTCAGATGCCATATATATATAGAATAATGTATACCTGGGAGTGAGTTATAGACTGGTATCTAATCGAGGCGTTCAGATGGTTTATATACAGAAGAATGGAAATCAGGGAGTGAGTTACAACCTGGAATCAATTCGAGGGTCTGAGTTGGTGTATATATAGATTAATGGATACCTGGGAGTGAGTTACAGATTGGAATCTAATCGAGGGGTTCAGATGGTTTATGTACAGAATAATGGATACCTGGGAGTGAGTTACAGACTGGAATCTAATCGAGGGGTTCAGATGGTTTATATATAGAATAATGGATACCTGGGAGTGAGTTACTGACTGGAATGTAATCGAGGGTTTCAGATGGTTTATATACAGAATAATGGATACCTGGGAGAGAGTTTCAGACTGGAATCTAATCGAGGGGTTCAGTTGGGTTTATATACAGAATAATGGATACCTTGGAGTGAGTTATAAAATGGAATCTAATCGAGGGGTTCAGATGGTTTATGTACAGAATAATGGATACCAGGGTGTGAGTTGCAGATTGGAATCTAATCGAGGGGTTCAGATGGCTTATATACAGAATAATGTATACCTGGGAGTAAGTTACAGAATGGAATCAAATCAAGGGTTTCTGATGATTTACATACAGAATAATGGATAGCTGGGAGTAGTTACAGACTGGAATCAAATCGAGGGTTTCAAATGTTTTATATACAGAATAATGGATAGACTAGGGGTGAGTTACAGACTTAAATCTAACTGAGGGGTTCAGATGTCTTATATACAGAATAATGGATACCAGGGTGTGAGTTACAGACTGGAATCTAATCGAGGTGTTCAGATGGCTTATATACAGAATAATGTATACCTGGGAGCGAGTTACAGATTGGAATCTAATCGAGAGGTTCAGATGGTTTATATACAGAAGAATGGATACCAGGGAGTGAGTTACAGACGGGAATCTAACCGAGGGGTTCAGATGGTTTATATACAGAATAATGCATACCTGGGAGTGAGTTACAGACTGGAATCTAATCGAGGGGTTCAGATGTTTTATATACAGAATAATGGATAGACTAGGGTTGAGTTACAGACTTGAATCTAACTGAGGGGTTCAGATGGCTTATATACAGAATAATGGATACCTGGGAGTGAGTTGCAGACTGGAATCTAATCGAGGGGTTCTGATGGTTTATATACAGAATAATGGATACCAGGGAGTGAGTTACAGACTGCAATATTACCGAGTTGTTCAAATGTTTTATATATAGAATAATGGATACCTGGGAGTGAGTTACAGACTGGAATCTAATCATGAGGTTCAGATGGTTTATATACAGAATAATGGACACCTGGGAGTGAGTTACAGACTGGAATCTCATCGAGGGGTTCAGATGGTTTATATACAGAATAATGGATACCTGGGAGTGAGTTAGAATCTGGAATCTAATCGAGGAGTTCAGATGGTTTCCATACAGAATAATGGTACCTGGGAGTGAGTTACAGACTGGAATCTAATCAAGGGGTTCAGATGGTTTATATATAGAATAATGGATACCTGGGAGTGAGTAACAGACTGGAATCTAATCGAGAGTTTCAGATGGTTTATATACAGAATAATGGAGAGACTAGGACTGAGTTACAGACTTGAATCTTACCAAGGGGTTCAGATGGTTTATACACAGAATAATGGATACCTGGGAGTGAGTTACAGACAGGAACCTAATCGAAGGGTTCAGGTGGGTTTATATACAGAATAATGGATACCTGGGAGTGAGTAACAGACTGGAATCTAATCGAGAGATTCAGATGGTTTATATACATAATAATGGATACCTGGGGGTGAGTTACGGACTGGAATTTAATCGAGGGGTTCAGATGGTTTGTATACAGAATAATGGATATCTGGGGGTGAGTTACGGAATGGAATCTAATCAAGAGGTTCAGATGGTTTATATACAGAATAATAGATTCCAGGGTGTGAGTTGCAGATTGGAATCTAATCGAGGTGTTCAGATGGCTTATATGCAGAATAATGTATACCTGGGAGTAAGTTACAGACTGGAATCAAATCAAGGCATTCTAATGATTTATATACAGAATAATGGATACCTGGGCGTGAGTTACAGACTGGAATCAATTCAAGGGTCTGAGATGGTGTATATACAGATTAATGGATACCTGGGAGTGAGTTTCAGACTGGAATCAAATCGAGGGGTTCAGATGTTTTATATACAGAGTAATGGATAGACTAGGGTTGAGTTACCGACTTAAATCTAACTGAGGGGTTCAGAGGGCTTATATACAGATTAATGGATACCAGGGTGTGAGTTACAGACTGGAATCTAATCGAGGCGTTCAGATGGTTTATATACAGATTAATGGATACCAGGGTGTGAGTTACAGACTGGAATCTAATCGAGGGGTTCAGATGGTTTATATACAGAATAATGCATACCTGGGAGTGAGTTACAGACTGGAATCTAATCGAGGGGTACAGATGGTTTATATACAAAATAATGGATACCTGGTAGTGAGTTACAGATTGGAATCTAATGGAGGTGTTCAGATGGTTTCTATACAGAAGAATGGATACCAGGGAGTGAGTTACAGACGGGAATCTAACCGAGGGGTTCAGATGGTTTATATACAGAATAATGGATACGTGGGAGTGAGTAACAGACTGGAATCTAATCGAGAGGTTCAGATGGTTTATATACAGAATAATGGATAGACTAGGACTGAGTTACAGACTTGAATCTTACCAAGGGGTTCAGATGGTTTATACACAGAATAATGGATACCTGGGAGTGAGTTACAGACTGGAATCCAATCGAGGGGGTCAGATGGTTGATGTATAGACTAATGGATACCTGGGAGTGTGTTACAGACTGGAATCTAATCGAGGCGTTCAGATGCCATATATATATAGAATAATGTATACCTGGGAGTGAGTTATAGACTGGTATCTAATCGAGGCGTTCAGATGGTTTATATACAGAAGAATGGAAATCAGGGAGTGAGTTACAGCCTGGAATCAATTCGAGGGTCTGAGTTGGTGTATATATAGATTAATGGATACCTGGGAGTGAGTTACAGACTGGAATCTAATCAAGGGGTTCAGATGTTTTATATACAGAATAATGGATACCTGGGAGTGAGTTACAGATTGGAATCTAATCGAGGGGTTCAGATGGTTTATATATAGAATAATGGATACCTGGGAGTGAGTTACTGACTGGAATGTAATCGAGGGGTTCAGATGGGTTATATACAGAATAATGGATACCATGGAGTGAGTTATAAAATGGAATCTAATCGAGGGGTTCAGATGGTTTATGTACAGAATAATGGATACCAGGGTGTGAGTTGCAGATTGGAATCTAATCGAGGGGTTCCGATGGCTTATATACAGAATAATGTATACCTGGGAGTAAGTTACAGAATGGAATCAAATCAAGGGTTTCTGATGATTTACGTACAGAATAATGGATAGCTGGGAGTAGTTACAGACTGGAATCAAATCGAGGGTTTCAAATGTTTTATATACAGAATAATGGATACCAGGGAGTGAGATACTGACTGGAATCAAATCGAGGAGTTCAGATGGTTTATATACAGAATAATGGATACCAGGGTGTGAGTTACAGACTGGAATCTAATCATGAGGTTCAGATGGTTTATATACAGAATAATGGACACCTGGGAGTGAGTTACAGACTGGAATCTAATCGAGGGGTTCAGATGTTTTATATGCAGAATAATGTATACCTGGGATTGAGTTGCAGGTTGGAATCTCATCGAGGGGTTCAGATGGTTTATATACAGAATAATGGATACATGGGAGTGAGTTAGAATCTGGAATCTAATCGAGGGGTTCAGATGGTTTCCATACAGAATAATGGTACCTGGGAGTGAGTTACAGACTGGAAAATAATCGAGGGGTTCAGATGGTGCATATATATAGAATAATGAATACCTGGTTGTGAGGTTCAGACTGGAAACTAATCAAGGGGTTCAGATGGTTTATATAGACAATAATGTATACCAGGCAGTTTGTTGCAGACTGGAATCTAATCGAGGGGTTCACATGGTTTATATATAGAATAATGGATACCTGGGAGTGAGTTACAGACTTGAATCTAATCGAGGGGTTCAGATGTTTTATATATAGAATAGTGGATAGCTGGGAGTGAGTTACAGGCTGGAATCTAATCGAGGGGTTCAGATGGTTTATATACAGGATAATGGATACCAGGGAGTGAGTTACAGATTGGAATCTAATCGAGGGGTTCAGATGGTTTATGTACAGAATAATGGATACCTGGGAGTGAGTTACAGACTGGAATCTAATCGAGGGGTTCAGATGGTTTATGTACAGACTAATTGATACCTGGGAGTGTGTTACAGACTGGAATCAAATCGAGGCGTTCAGATGCCATATATATATAGAATAATGTATACCTGGGAGTGAGTTATAGACTGGTATCTAATCGAGGCGTTCAGATGGTTTATATACAGAAGAATGGAAATCAGGGAGTGAGTTACAACCTGGAATCAATTCGAGGGTCTGAGTTGGTGTATATATAGATTAATGGATACCTGGGAGTGAGTTACAGATTGGAATCTAATCGAGGGGTTCAGATGGTTTATGTACAGAATAATGGATACCTGGGAGTGAGTTACAGACTGGAATCTAATCGAGGGGTTCAGATGGTTTATGTACAGACTAATTGATACCTGGGAGTGTGTTACAGACTGGAATCAAATCGAGGCGTTCAGATGCCATATATATATAGAATAATGTATACCTGGGAGTGAGTTATAGACTGGTATCTAATCGAGGCATTCAGATGGTTTATATACAGAAGAATGGAAATCAGGGAGTGAGTTACAACCTGGAATCAATTCGAGGGTCTGAGTTGGTGTATATATAGATTAATGGATACCTGGGAGTGAGTTACAGATTGGAATCTAATCGAGGGGTTCAGATGGTTTATGTACAGAATAATGGATACCTGGGAGTGAGTTACAGACTGGAATCTAATCGAGGGGTTCAGATGGTTTATATATAGAATAATGGATACCTGGGAGTGAGTTACTGACTGGAATGTAATCGAGGGTTTCAGATGGGTTATATACAGAATAATGGATACCTGGGAGAGAGTTTCAGACTGGAATCTAATCGAGGGGTTCAGTTGGGTTTATATACAGAATAATGGATACCTTGGAGTGAGTTATAAAATGGAATCTAATCGAGGGGTTCAGATGGTTTATGTACAGAATAATGGATACCAGGGTGTGAGTTGCAGATTGGAATCTAATCGAGGGGTTCAGATGGCTTATATACAGAATAATGTATACCTGGGAGTAAGTTACAGAATGGAATCAAATCAAGGGTTTCTGATGATTTACATACAGAATAATGGATAGCTGGGAGTAGTTACAGACTGGAATCAAATCGAGGGTTTCAAATGTTTTATATACAGAATAATGGATAGACTAGGGGTGAGTTACAGACTTAAATCTAACTGAGGGGTTCAGATGTCTTATATACAGAATAATGGATACCAGGGTGTGAGTTACAGACTGGAATCTAATCGAGGTGTTCAGATGGCTTATATACAGAATAATGTATACCTGGGAGCGAGTTACAGATTGGAATCTAATCGAGAGGTTCAGATGGTTTATATACAGAAGAATGGATACCAGGGAGTGAGTTACAGACGGGAATCTAACCGAGGGGTTCAGATGGTTTATATACAGAATAATGCATACCTGGGAGTGAGTTACAGACTGGAATCTAATCGAGGGGTTCAGATGTTTTATATACAGAATAATGGATAGACTAGGGTTGAGTTACAGACTTGAATCTAACTGAGGGGTTCAGATGGCTTATATACAGAATAATGGATACCTGGGAGTGAGTTGCAGACTGGAATCTAATCGAGGGGTTCTGATGGTTTATATACAGAATAATGGATACCAGGGAGTGAGTTACAGACTGCAATATTACCGAGTTGTTCAAATGTTTTATATATAGAATAATGGATACCTGGGAGTGAGTTACAGACTGGAATCTAATCATGAGGTTCAGATGGTTTATATACAGAATAATGGACACCTGGGAGTGAGTTACAGACTGGAATCTCATCGAGGGGTTCAGATGGTTTATATACAGAATAATGGATACCTGGGAGTGAGTTAGAATCTGGAATCTAATCGAGGAGTTCAGATGGTTTCCATACAGAATAATGGTACCTGGGAGTGAGTTACAGACTGGAATCTAATCAAGGGGTTCAGATGGTTTATATATAGAATAATGGATACCTGGGAGTGAGTAACAGACTGGAATCTAATCGAGAGTTTCAGATGGTTTATATACAGAATAATGGAGAGACTAGGACTGAGTTACAGACTTGAATCTTACCAAGGGGTTCAGATGGTTTATACACAGAATAATGGATACCTGGGAGTGAGTTACAGACAGGAACCTAATCGAAGGGTTCAGGTGGGTTTATATACAGAATAATGGATACCTGGGAGTGAGTAACAGACTGGAATCTAATCGAGAGATTCAGATGGTTTATATACATAATAATGGATACCTGGGGGTGAGTTACGGACTGGAATTTAATCGAGGGGTTCAGATGGTTTGTATACAGAATAATGGATATCTGGGGGTGAGTTACGGAATGGAATCTAATCAAGAGGTTCAGATGGTTTATATACAGAATAATAGATTCCAGGGTGTGAGTTGCAGATTGGAATCTAATCGAGGTGTTCAGATGGCTTATATGCAGAATAATGTATACCCGGGAGTAAGTTACAGACTGGAATCAAATCAAGGCATTCTAATGATTTATATACAGAATAATGGATACCTGGGCGTGAGTTACAGACTGGAATCAATTCAAGGGTCTGAGATGGTGTATATACAGATTAATGGATACCTGGGAGTGAGTTTCAGACTGGAATCAAATCGAGGGGTTCAGATGTTTTATATACAGAGTAATGGATAGACTAGGGTTGAGTTACCGACTTAAATCTAACTGAGGGGTTCAGAGGGCTTATATACAGATTAATGGATACCAGGGTGTGAGTTACAGACTGGAATCTAATCGAGGCGTTCAGATGGTTTATATACAGATTAATGGATACCAGGGTGTGAGTTACAGACTGGAATCTAATCGAGGGGTTCAGATGGTTTATATACAGAATAATGCATACCTGGGAGTGAGTTACAGACTGGAATCTAATCGAGGGGTACAGATGGTTTATATACAAAATAATGGATACCTGGGAGTGAGTTACAGATTGGAATCTAATGGAGGTGTTCAGATGGTTTCTATACAGAAGAATGGATACCAGGGAGTGAGTTACAGACGGGAATCTAACCGAGGGGTTCAGATGGTTTATATACAGAATAATGCATACGTGGGAGTGAGTAACAGACTGGAATCTAATCGAGAGGTTCAGATGGTTTATATACAGAATAATGGATAGACTAGGACTGAGTTACAGACTTGAATCTTACCAAGGGGTTCAGATGGTTTATACACAGAATAATGGATACCTGGGAGTGAGTTACAGACTGGAATCCAATCGAGGGGGTCAGATGGTTGATGTATAGACTAATGGATACCTGGGAGTGTGTTACAGACTGGAATCTAATCGAGGCGTTCAGATGCCATATATATATAGAATAATGTATACCTGGGAGTGAGTTATAGACTGGTATCTAATCGAGGCGTTCAGATGGTTTATATACAGAATAATGGAAATCAGGGAGTGAGTTACAGCCTGGAATCAATTCGAGGGTCTGAGTTGGTGTATATATAGATTAATGGATACCTGGGAGTGAGTTACAGACTGGAATCTAATCAAGGGGTTCAGATGTTTTATATACAGAATAATGGATACCTGGGAGTGAGTTACAGATTGGAATCTAATCGAGGGGTTCAGATGGTTTATATATAGAATAATGGATACCTGGGAGTGAGTTACAGACTGGAATCTAATCGAGGGGTTCAGATGGGTTATATACAGAATAATGGATACCATGGAGTGAGTTATAAAATGGAATCTAATCGAGGGGTTCAGATGGTTTATGTACAGAATAATGGATACCAGGGTGTGAGTTGCAGATTGGAATCTAATCGAGGGGTTCCGATGGCTTATATACAGAATAATGTATACCTGGGAGTAAGTTACAGAATGGAATCAAATCAAGGGTTTCTGATGATTTACGTACAGAATAATGGATAGCTGGGAGTAGTTACAGACTGGAATCAAATCGAGGGTTTCAAATGTTTTATATACAGAATAATGGATACCAGGGAGTGAGATACTGACTGGAATCAAATCGAGGAGTTCAGATGGTTTATATACAGAATAATGGATACCAGGGTGTGAGTTACAGACTGGAATCTAATCATGAGGTTCAGATGGTTTATATACAGAATAATGGACACCTGGGAGTGAGTTACAGACTGGAATCTAATCGAGGGGTTCAGATGTTTTATATGCAGAATAATGTATACCTGGGATTGAGTTGCAGGTTGGAATCTCATCGAGGGGTTCAGATGGTTTATATACAGAATAATGGATACATGGGAGTGAGTTAGAATCTGGAATCTAATCGAGGGGTTCAGATGGTTTCCATACAGAATAATGGTACCTGGGAGTGAGTTACAGACTGGAAAATAATTGAGGGGTTCAGATGGTGCATATATATAGAATAATGAATACCTGGTTGTGAGGTTCAGACTGGAAACTAATCAAGGGGTTCAGATGGTTTATATAGACAATAATGTATACCAGGCAGTTTGTTGCAGACTGGAATCTAATCGAGGGGTTCACATGGTTTATATATAGAATAATGGATACCTGGGAGTGAGTTACAGACTTGAATCTAATCGAGGGGTTCAGATGTTTTATATATAGAATAGTGGATACCTGGGAGTGAGTTACAGGCTGGAATCTAATCGAGGGGTTCAGATGGTTTATATACAGGATAATGGATACCTGGGCGTGAGTTACAGACTGGAATCTAATCGAGGGGTTCAGATGGTTTATATACAGGATAATGCATACCTGGGAGTGAGTTACAGACTGGAATCTAATCGAGGCGTTCAGATGTTTTATTTTCAGAACAATGGATACCTGGGAGTGAGTAACAGACTGGAATCTAATCGAGAGATTCAGATGGTTTATATACATAATAATGGATACCTGGGGGTGAGTTACGGACTGGAATTTAATCGAGGGGTTCAGATGGTTTGTATACAGAATAATGGATATCTGGGATTGAGTTACAGACTGGAAAATAATCGAGGGGTTCAGATGGTGCATATATATAGAATAATGGATACCTGCTTGTGAGGTTCAGACTGGAAACTAATCAAGGGGTTCAGATGGTTTATATACACAATAATGTATACCAGGCAGTTTGTTGCAGACTGGAATCTCATCGAGGGGTTCACATGGTTTATATACAGAATAATGGATACATGGGAGTGAGTTAGAATCTGGAATCTAATCGAGGGGTTCAGATGGTTTCCATACAGAATAATGGTACCTGGGAGTGAGTTACAGACTGGAATCTAATCGAGGGGTTCAGATGGTTTATATGTAGAATAATGGATACCTGGGAGTGAGTAACAGACTGGAATCTAATCGAGAGGTTCAGATGGTTTATATACAGAATAATGGATAGACTAGGACTGAGTTACAGACTTGAATCTTATCAAGGGGTTCAGATGGTTTATACACAGAATAATGGATACCTGGGAGTGAGTTACAGACTGGAATCTAATCGAGGGGTTCAGATGGTTTATATACAGGATAATGGATACCTGGGTGTGAGTTACAGACTGGAATCTAATCGAGGAGTTCAGATAGTTTATATTCAGATTAATGTATACCTTGGAGTGAGTTACAGAATGGAATCTAATCAAGAGGTTCAGATGCTTTATATATAGAATAATGGATTCCAGGGTGTGAGTTGCAGATTGGAATCTAATCGAGGTGTTCAGATGGCTTATATACAGAATAATGTATACCTGGGAGTAAGTTACAGACTGGAATCTAATCAAGGCATTCTGATGATTTATATACAGAATAATGGATACCTGGGCGTGAGTTACAGACTGGAATCAATTCAAGGGTCTGAGATGGTGTATATACAGAATAATGGATTCCTGGGAGTGACTTACAGACTGGAATCAAATCGCGGGGTTCAGATGATTTATATACAGAATAATGGACACATGGGAGTGAGTTATAATCTGGAATCTAATCGAGGGGTTCAGATGGTGTATATACAGAATAATGGATACCTGGGAGTGAGTTACAGACTGGAATCTAATCGAGGGGTTCAGATGGTTTATATACAGAATAATGGATACCTGGGAGTTAGTAACAGACTAGAATCTAATCGAGGGGTTCAGATGATTTAAAAACAGAATAATGGATTCCTGGGAGTGAGATACTGACTGGAATCAAATCGAGGAGTTCAGATGGTTTATATACAGAATAATGGATACCAGGGAGTGAGTTACAGACTGGAATCTAATCATGAGGTTCAGATGGTTTATATACAGAATAATGGACACCTGGGAGTGAGTTACAGACTGGAATCTAATCGAGGGGTTCAGATGTTTTATATGCAGAATAATGTATACCTGGGATTGAGTTGCAGGTTGGAATCTCATCGAGGGGTTCAGATGGTTTATACACAGAATAATGGATACATGGGAGTGAGTTAGAATCTGGAATCTAATCGAGGGGTTCAGATGGTTTCCATACAGAATAATGGTACCTGGGAGTGAGTTACAGACTGGAAAATAATCGAGGGGTTCAGATGGTGCATATATATAGAATAATGAATACCTGGTTGTGAGGTTCAGACTGGAAACTAATCAAGGGGTTCAGATGGTTTATATACACAATAATGTATACCAGGCAGTTTGTTGCAGACTGGAATCTAATCGAGGGTTCAGATGGTTTATATACAGAATAATGGATACCAGGGAGTGAGTTACAGACTGGAATCTAATCATGAGGTTCAGATGTTTTATATATAGAATAATGGATACCTGGGAGTGAGTTACAGGCTGGAATCTAATCGAGGGGTTCAGATGGTTTATATACAGGATAATGGATACCTGGGCGTGAGTTACAGACTGGAATCTAATCGAGGGGTTCAGATGGTTTATGTACAGGATAATGCATACCTGGGAGTGAGTTACAGACTGGAATCTAATCGAGGCGTTCAGATGTTTTATATACAGAATAATGGATACCTGGGAGTGAGTAACAGACTGGAATCTAATCGAGAGATTCAGATGGTTTATATACATAATAATGGATACCTGGGGGTGAGTTACGGACTGGAATTTAATCGAGGGGTTCAGATGGTTTGTATACGGAATAATGGATATCTGGGGGTGAGTTACGGAATGGAATCTAATCGAGGTGTTCAGATGGTTTATATACAGAATAATGGATACCTGGGATTGAGTAACAGACTGGAAAATAATCGAGGGGTTCAGATGGTGCATATATATAGAATAATGGATACCTGCTTGTGAGGTTCAGACTGGAAACTAATCAAGGGGTTCAGATGGTTTATATACACAATAATGTATACCAGGCAGTTTGTTGCAGACTGGAATCTAATCGAGGGGTTCACATGGTTTATATACAGAATAATGGATACATGGGAGTGAGTTAGAATCTGGAATCTAATCGAGGGGTTCAGATGGTTTCCATACAGAATAATGGTACCTGGGAGTGAGTTACAGACTGGAATCTAATCGAGGGGTTCAGATGGTTTATATACAGAATAATGGATACCTGGGATTGAGTAACAGACTGGAAAATAATCGAGGGGTTCAGATGGTGCATATATACAGAATAATGGATACCTGGTTGTGAGGTTCAGACTGGAAACTAATCAAGGGGTTCAGATGGTTTATATACTCAATAATGTATACCAGGCAGTTTGTTGCAGACTGGAATCTAATCGAGGGGTTCACATGGTTTATATATAGAATAATGGATACCTGGGAGTGAGTTACAGACTGGAATCTAATCGAGGGGTTCAGATGTTTTATATATAGAATAGTGGATACCTGGGAGTGAGTTACAGGCTGGAATCTAATCGAGGGGTTCAGATGGTTTATATACAGGATAATGGATACCTGGGCGTGAGTTACAGACTGGAATCTAATCGAGGGGTTCAGATGGTTTATATACAGGATAATGCATACCTGGGAGTGAGTTACAGACTGGAATCTAATCGAGGTGTTCAGATGGTTTATATGCAGAATAATGGATACCTGGGAGTGAGTTGCAGATTGGAATCTAATCGAGGGGTTCTGATGGTTTATATACAGAATAATGGATACCAGGGAGTGAGTTACAGACTGCAATATTACCGAGGGGTTCAAATGTTTTATATATAGAATAATGGATACCTGGGAGTGAGTTACAGACTGGAATCTAATCGAGGGGTTCAGATGTTTTATATGCAGAATAATGTATACCTGGGATTGAGTTGCAGGTTGGAATCTAATCGAGGGGTTCAGATGGTTTCCATACACAATAATGGTACCTGGGAGTGAGTTACAGACTGGCATCTAATCGAGGGGTTCAGATGGCTTATTTCCAGAATAATGGATACCTGGGAGTGAGTAACAGACTGGAATCTAATCGAGGGGTTCAGATGGTTTATATACAGAATAATGGATTGACTCGGACTGAGTTACAGACTTGAATCTAACCAAGGGGTTCAGATGGTTTATGCACAGAATAATGGATACCTGGGAGTGAGTTACAGACTGGAATGTAATCGAGGGGTTCAGATGGTTTATATACAGAATAATGGATACCTGGGAGTGAGTAACAGACTGGAATCTAATCGAGAGATTCAGATGGTTTATATACAGAATAATGGATACCTGGGGGTGAGTTACGGACTGGAATTTAATCGAGGGGTCAGATGGTTTATATACAGAATAATGGATATCTGGGGGTGAGTTACGGAATGGAATCTAATCGAGGTGTTCAGATTGTTTATATACAGAATAATGGATACCTGGGATTGAGTTACAGACTGGAAAATAATCGAGGTGTTCAGATGGTGCATATATGTAGAATAATGGATACCTGGTTGTGAGGTCCAGACTGGAAACTAATCAGGGGGTTCAGATGGTTTATATACACAATAATGTATACCAGGCAGTTTGTTGCAGACTGGAATCTAATCGAGGGGTTCACATGGTTTATATATAGAATAATGGATACCTGGGAGTGAGTTACAGACTGGAATCTAATCGAGGGGTTCAGATGTTTTATATATAGAATAGTGGATACCTGGGAGTGAGTTACAGGCTGGAATCTAATCGAGGGGTTCAGATAGTTTATATTCAGATTAATGTATACCTTGGAGTGAGTTACAGAATGGAATCTAATCAAGAGGTTCAGATGGTTTATATATAGAATAATGGATTCCAGGGTGTGAGTTGCAGATTGGAATCTAATCGAGGTGTTCAGATGGCTTATATACAGAATAATGTATACCTGGGAGTAAGTTACAGACTGGAATCAAATCAAGGCATTCTGATGATTGAAATACAGAATAATGGATACCTGGGCGTGAGTTACCGACTGGAATCAATTCAAGGGTCTGAAATGGTGTATATACAGAATAATGGATTCCTGGGAGTGACTTACAGACTGGAATCAAATCGCGGGGTTCAGATGATTTATATACAGAATAATGGACACATGGGAGTGAGTTATAATCTGGAATCTAATCGAGGGGTTCAGATGGTGTATATACAGAATAATGGATACCTGGGAGTGAGTTACAGACTGGAATCTAATCGAGGGGTTCAGATGGTTTATATACAGAATAATGTATATGTGGGGGTGAGTTACAGACTGCAATCTAACCAAGGGGTTCAGATGGTTTATATACAGAATAATGGATACCTGGGAGTTAGTAACAGACTGGAATATAATCGAGGGGTTCAGATGATTTATATACAGAATAATGGATTCCTGGGAGTGAGATACCGACTGGAATCAAATCGAGGAGTTCAGATGGTTTATATACAGAATAATGGATACCTGAGAGTGAGTTACAGACTGGAATCTAATCGAGGGGTTCAGATGGTGTATATGCAGAATAATGGATACCTGCGAGTGTGTTACAGACTGGAATCTAATCGAGGGGTTCAGATGTTTTATATATAGAATAGTGGATACCTGGGAGTGAGTTACAGGCTGGAATCTAATCGAGGGGTTCAGATGGTTTATATACAGGATAATGGATACCTGGGCGTGAGTTACAGACTGGAATCTAATCGAGGGGTTCAGATGGTTTAAAATCTGATTGAAGATTTGTAGCTCGGTTATCCGTTGTTGTGGTTCTGCTCGCCGAGCTGGAAGTTTTTGCTGCAAACGTTTCGTTCCCTGGCTAGGGAACATCATCAGTGCTGTTGGAGCCTCGTGTGAAGCGCTGCTTTGATGTTTCTTCCGGTATTTATATTGGTTTGTTCTTGCCGCTTCCGGGTGTCAGTTTCAGCTGAAGTGATTTGTATGTCTCAGAACTGACAGCCAGACTACTGCGACCCTTCGGACTCATAACAGCACACAAGCCAACATCCACGCTCAGACAACAACTCACTAGAACAAAGGACCCAATACCCAGCATGAGCCAAACTAACGTAGTTTACAAAATACCATGCAAGGACTGCACAAAACACTATATAGGACAAACAGGAAGACAGCTAACGATCCGCATCCATGAACATCAGCTAGCCACAAAACGACACGACCAGCTATCTCTAGTAGCCATATACTCAGACAACCAGCAACATGAATTTGACTGGGAAAACACCACTATCATAGGACAAGCCAGACAGAGAACAGCCAGAGAATTCCTAGAAGCATGGAATTCATCCCCAAACTCCATCAACAGACACATTGACCTGGACAACATATACAAACCACTACAGC
This sequence comes from Hemiscyllium ocellatum, assembly GCF_020745735.1. Lineage (NCBI taxonomy): Eukaryota > Metazoa > Chordata > Chondrichthyes > Orectolobiformes > Hemiscylliidae > Hemiscyllium > Hemiscyllium ocellatum. Next base: position 17,319,309 of record NC_083435.1, read on the forward strand.
TGAAACTGACACCCGGAAACGGCAAGAACATCCATCAACAGACACATCGACCTGGGCCACACATACAAATCACTACAGCTGAAACTGACACCCGGAAGCGGCAAGAACAAACCAATATAAATACTGGAAGAAACATCAAAGCAGCGCTTCACACGAGACTCCAACAGCACTGATGATGTTCCCTAGCCAGGGAACGAAACGTTTGCAGCAAAAACTTCAAGCTCGGCGAGCAGAACCACAACAGTTCAGATGGTTTTTATATAGAATAATGGATACCTGGGAGTGAGTTAAAGACTGGAATCTAAGCGGAGGGTTCAGATGGTTATATACTGAATAATGGATACCTGGGAGTGAGTTACAGACTGGAATCTCATCGAGGGGTTCAGATGGTTTATGTTCAGAATAATGGATACCTGGGAGTGAGTTACAGATTGGAATCTAATCAAGGGGTTCAGATGGTTTATATACAGAATAATACATACCTGGGAGTGCGTTACAGCCGGGAGTCTAATCAAGGGATTCAGATGTTTTTATATATAGAATAATGGATACCTGGGAGTGAGTTACAGACTGGAATCTAATCAAGAGGTTCAGATGGTTTATATACTGAATAATGGATACCAGGGTGTGAGTTGCAGATTGGAATCTAATCGAGGTGTTCAGATGGCTTATATACAGAATAATGTATACCTGGGCGTGAGTTACAGACTGGAATCAATTCAAGGGTCTGAGGTGGTGTATATACAGATTGATGGATACCTGGGAGTGAGTTACAGACTGGAATCCAATCGAGGGGTTCAGATGTTTTATATACCGAATAATGGGTAGACTAGGGGAGGGTTACAGACTTGAATCTAACTGAGGGGTTCAGATGGCTTATGCACAGAATAATGTATACCTGGGAGTGAGTTACAGACTGGAATCTAATCGAGGCGTTCAGATGGTTGATATACCGGAGAATGGATACCAGGGATTGAGTTACAGACTGGAATCTAATCGTGGGGTTCAGATGGTTTATATACAGAATAATGGAAACCTGGGAGTGAGTTTCCGACTGGAATTTAATCGGAGGGTTCAGATGGTTTATATACAGTATAATGGATAGCTGGGAGTGATTTACAGACTGGAATCTAATCGAGGTGTTCAGATGGATTATATACAGAATAATGAATACCAGGGAGTGAGTTACAGACTGGAATCTAATCGAGGGGTTCTGATGTTTTATATTTCAAATAGTGGATACCTGGGATTGAGTTACAGACTGGAATATAATGGAGAGGTACAGATGGTACATATGTATAGAATAATGGATACCTGGTTGTGAGGTTCAGACTGGAATCTAATCGAGGGGTTCAGATGGTTTATATACATAATAATGGATACCTGGCAGTGAGTTACAGAGTGGAATCTAATCGAGGGTTACAAATGTTTTATATATAGAATATTGGATACCTGGGCGCGAGTTACAGACATGAATCTAATCGAGGGGTTCTGATGGTTTATATACAGAATAATGGATACCAGGCAGTGTGTTGCAGACTGGAATCTAATCGAGGGGTTCAGATGGCGTATATATATAATAATGGATACCTGGGAGTGAGTTACAGACTGGAATCTAATCGAGGGGTTCAGATGGTTTATATATAGAATGATGTATACCTGGGAGTGAGTTACAGACTGGAATCTAATCGAGGGGTTCCGATGGTTTATATTCAGAATAATGGGTACCTGGGGGTGAGTTACAGACTGGAATCTAATCGAGGGATTCGGATGGTATATATATACATAGAATTATGGTCACCTGGGAGTGAATTACAGACTGGAATCTAATCGAGGGGTTCAGATGGTTTATATACAGAATAATGGATACCTGGGATGAGTTATAGACTGGTATCTAATCGAAGCGTTCAGATGGTTTATATGCAGAATAATGGATTCCTGGGAGTGATTTACAGATTGGAATCTAATCGAGAGGTTCAGATGGTTTATATACAGAAGAATGGATACCAGGGAGTGAGTTACAGACTGGAATCTAATCGAGGGGTTCCGATGGTTTATATACAGAATAATACATACCTGGGAGTGCGTTACAGCCGGGAGTCTAATCAAGGGATTCAGATGTTTTATATATAGAATAATGGATACCTGGGAGTGAGTTACAGACTGGAATCTAATCAAGAGGTTCAGATGGTTTATATACTGAATAATGGATACCAGGGTGTGAGTTGCTGATTGGAATCTAATCGAGGTGTTCAGATGGCTTATACACAGAATAATGTATACCTGGGCGTGAGTTACAGACTGGAATCAATTCAAGGGTCTGAGGTGGTGTATATACAGATTGATGGATACCTGGGAGTGGGTTACAGACTGGAATCAAATCGAGGGGTTCAGATGTTTTATATACCGAATAATGGGTAGACTAGGGGTGAGTTACAGACTTGAATCGAACTGAGGGGTTCAGATGGCTTATAAGCAGAATAATGAATACCAGGGTTAGAGTTCCAGATGGGAATCTAATCGAGGGGTTCAGATGGCTTATACACAGAATAATGTATACCTGGGAGTGAGTTACAGACTGGAATCTAATCGAGGCATTCAGATGATTTATATATAGAATAATGCATACCTGGGAGTGAGTTACAGACTGGAATCTAATCGATGGGTTCAGATGGCTTATATACAAAATAATGTATACCTGGGGTTGAGTTACAGACTGGAATCTAATCGAGGGGTTCCGATGGTTTATATATAGAATAATGGATACATGGGAGTGAGTTACGGAATGGAATATAATCGAGGAGTTCAGATGGTAAATATATATAGAATAATGGAGAGCTGGTTGTTAGGTTCAGACTGGAATCTAATCAAGGGGTTCAGATGGTTTATATACAGAATAATGGATACCAGGCAGTGTGTTGCAGACTGGAATCTAATCGAGGGGTTCAGATGGTGTATATACAGAATAATGGATACCTGGGAGTGAGTTACAGACTGGAATCTAATCGAGGGCTTCAGATGTTTTATATATAGAATATTGGATACCTGGGAGTGAGTTACAGACAGGAATCTAATCGAGGGGTTCAGATGGTTTATATACAGAATAATGGATACCTGGGCGCGAGTTACAGACAGGAATCTAATCGAGGGGTTCTGATGGTTTATATACAGAATAATGGATACCTGGGATTGAGTTACAGACTGGAATATATTCGAGGAGTTCAGATGGTACATATATATAGAATAATGGATACCTGGTTGTTAGGTTCAGACTGGAATCTAATCAAGGGGTTCAGATGGTTTATATACAGAATAATGGATACCAGGCAGTGTGTTGCAGACTGGAATCTCATCGAGGGGTTCAGATGGTGTATATATATAATAATGGATACCTGGGTGTGAGTTACAGACTGGAATCTAATCGAGGGGTTCTGATGGTTTATATACAGAATAATGGATACCTGGGCGTGAGTTACAGGCTGGAATCTAATCGAGGAGTTCAGATGGTTTATATATAGAATAATGGATTCCTGGGAGTGAGTTACCGACTGGAATCTAATCGAGGAGTTCAGATGGTTTATATTCAGATTAATGGATACCTGGGCGTGAGTTACAGACTGGAATCTAATCGAGGGGTTCAGATGGTTTATATACAGAATAATGGATTCCTGGGAGTGAGTTACCGACTGGAATCTAATCGAGGAGTTCAGATGGTTTATATTCAGATTAATGGATACCTGGGAGCGAGTTACAGACTGGAATCTAATCGAGGGGTTCAAATGGTTTATATACAGAATAATGGATACCTGGGCGTGAGTTACAGGCTGGAATCTAATCGAGATGTTCAGACGGTTTATAAATAGAATAATGGATACCTGGGAGTGTGTTACAGACTGGAATCTAATCGAGGGGTTCAAATGGTTTATATATAGAATGATGTATACCTGGGAGTGAGTTACAGACTGGAATCTAAACGAGGTGTTCCGATGGTTTATATACAGAATAATGGATACCTGGGATGAGTTATAGACTGGTATCTAATCGAAGCGTTCAGATGGTTTATATGCAGAATAATGTATACCTGGGAGTGATTTACAGATTGGAATCTAATCGAGAGTTTCAGATGGTTTATATACAGAAGAATGGATACCAGGGAGTGAGTTACAGACTGGAATATTACCGAGGGGTTCAGATGGCTTATATACAGAATAATGTATACCTGGGCGTGAGTTACAGACTGGAATCAATTCAAAGGTCAGAGGTGGTGTATATACAGATTGATGGATACCTGGGAGTGAGTTACAGACTGGAATCTAATCGAAGGGTTCAGATGTTTTATATACCGAATAATGGGTAGACTAGGGGTGAGTTACAGACTTGAATCTAACTGAGGGGTTCAGATGGCTTATATACAGAATAATGTATACCTGGGCGTGAGTTACAGACTGGAATCAATTCAAGGGTCCGAGGTGGTGTATATACAGATTGATGGATACCTGGGAGTGTGTTACAGACTGGAATCTAATCGAGGGGTTCAGATGTTTTATATACCGAATAATGGGTAGACTAGGGGTGAGTTACAGACTTGAATCGAACTGAGGGGTTCAGATGGCTTATAAGCAGAATAATGAATACCAGGGTGTGAGTTACAGATGGGAATCTAATCGAGGGGTTCAGATGGCTTATACACAGAATAATGTATACCTGGGAGTGAGTTACAGACTGGAATCTAATCGAGGCGTTCAGATGGTTGATATACCGAAGAATGGATACCAGGGATTGAGTTACAGACGGGAATCTAACCGAGGGGTTCAGATGGTTTATATATAGAATAATGCATACCTGGGAGTGAGTTACAGACTGGAATCTAATCGATGGGTTCAGATGGCTTATATACAAAATAATGTATACCTGGGGGTGAGTTACAGACTGGAATCTAATCGAGGTGGTCAGATAGTTTATGTCTAGAATAATGCATACCTGGGGTTGAGTTACAGACTGGAATCTAATTGAGGGGTTCCGATGGTTTATATATAGAATAATGGATACATGGGAGGAGTGAGTTACGGAATGGAATCTAATCGAGGGGTTTATACGGTTTATATGCAGAATAATGGATACCTGGGAGTTAGTAACAGACTGGAATCTAATCGAGGGGTTCAGATGATTTATGTACAGAATAATGGATACCTGGGAGTGAGTTACAGACTGGAATGTAATCGAGGGGGTCAGATGGTTTATGTATAGAATAATGGATACCTGGGAGTGAATTCCAGACTGGAATCTAATCGAGGGGTTCAGGTGGTTTATATACAGAATAATGGATACCTGGGAGTGAGTTATAGACTGGAATCTAATCGAAGCGTTCAGATGGTTTATATGCAGAATAATGTATACCTGGGAGTGATTTACAGATTGGAATCTAATCGAGAGGTTCAGATGGTTTATATACAGAAGAATGGATACCAGGGAGTGAGTTACAGACTGGAATATTACTGAGGGGCTCAGATGGTTTATATACAGAATAATACATACCTGGGAGTGCGTTACAGCCGGGAGTGTAATCGAGGGTTTCAGATGTTTTATATATAGAATAATGGATACCTGGGAGTGAGTTACAGACTGGAATCTAATGAAGAGGTTCTGATGGTTTATATACTGAATAATGGATACCAGGGTGTGAGTTGCAGATTGGAATCTAATCGAGGTGTTCAGATGGCTTATATACAGAATAATGTGTTCCTGGGAGTAAGTTAGAGACTGGAATCAAATCAAGGGGTTCTGATGATATATATGCAGAATAATGGATACCTGGGAGTGAGTTACAGACTTGAATCAATTCAAGAGTCTGAGATGGTATTTATACAGATTGATGGATACCTGGGAGTGAGTTACAGACTGGAATCTAATCGAGGGGTTCAGATGTTTTATATACCGAATAATGGGTAGACTAGGGGTGAGTTACAGACTTGAATCTAACTGAGGGGTTCAGATGGCTTATAAACAGAATAATGGATACCTGGGAGTGAGTTACAGACTGGAATCTAATCGAGGCGTTCAGATGGTTTATATACCGAAGAATGGATACCAGGGAGTGAGTTACAGACTGGAATCTAATCGAGGTGGTCAGATGGTTTATGTCTAGAATAATGGATACCTGGGGTTGAATTACAGACTGGAATCTAATGGAGGGGTTCCGATGGTTTAAATACAGAATGATGGATACATGGGATTGAGTTACGGAATGGAATCTAATCGAGGGTTTTATATGGCTTATATGCAGAATAATGGTTACCTGGGAGTGAGTTATTGACTGGAATCTAATCGAGGGGTCAGATGGTTTATATACAGAATAATGGATACCTGGGAGTGAGTCACAGACTGGAATCTAATCGAGGGGGTCAGATGGTTCATATATAGAATGATGTATACCTGGGAGTGAGTTACAGACGGGAATCTAATCGAGGGGGTCAGATGGTTCATATATAGAATAATGGATACCTGGGAGTGTGTTACAGACTGGAATCTAATCGAGTGGTTCCGATGGTTTATATGCAGAATAATGGATACCTGGGAGTGATTTACAGATTGGAATCTAATCGAGAGGTTCAGATGGTTTATATACAGAAGAATGGATACCAGGGAGTGAGTTACAGACTGGAATATTACCGAGGGGTTCAGATAGTTTATATACAGAATAATACATACCTGGGAGTGCGTTACAGCCGGGGGTCTAATCGAGGGCTTCAGATGTTTTATATATAGAATAATGGATACCTGGGAGTGAGTTACAGACTGGAATCTAATCAAGAGGTTCTGATGGTTTATATACTGAATAATGGATACCAGGGTGTGAGTTGCAGATTGGAATCTAATCGAGGTGTTCAGATGGCTTATATACAAAATAATGTATACCTGGGGGTGAGTTACAGACTGGAATCTAATCGAGGTGGTCAGATAGTTTTTGTCTAGAATAATGCATACCTGGGGTTGAGTTACAGACTGGAATCTAATCGAGGGGTTCCGATGTTTTATATACAGAATAATGGATACATGGGAGTGAGTTGCGGAATGGAATCTAATCGAGGGGTTTATACGGTTTATATGCAGAATAATGGTTACCTTGGAGTGAGTTAAAGACTGGAATATAATCGAGGGGTTTAGATGGTTTATATACAGAATAATGGAAACCTGGGAGTGAGTTACAGAGTGGAATCTAATCGAGGGGTTTATACGGTTTATATGCAGAATAATAGTTACCTGGGAGTGAGTTAAAGACTGGAATATAATCGAGGGGTTTAGATGGTTTATATACAGAATAATGGAAACCTGGGAGTGAGTTATTGATTGGAATATAATCGAGGGGTTCAGATGGTTTATATATAGAATGATGTATACCTGGGAGTGAGTTACAGACTGGAATCTAATCGAGGGGTTCAGATGGTTCATATATAGAATAATGGATACCTGGGAGTGAGTTACAGACTGGAATGTAATCGAGGGGGTCAGATGGTTTATGTATAGAATAATGGATACCTGGGGATGAGTTACAGAATGGAATTTAATCGAGGGATTCGGATGGTATATATATTTAGAATAATGGATACCTGGGAGTGAATTCCAGACTGGAATCTAATCGAGGGGTTCAGGTGGTTTATATACAGAATAATGGATACCTGGGAGTGAGTCACAGACTGGAATCTAATCGAGGGGTTCAGATGGTTTATATATAGAATAATGGATACCTGGGAGTGTGTTACAGACTGGAATCTAATCGAGGGGTCAGATGGTTTATGTATAGAATAATGGATACCTGGGGATGAGTTACAGAATGGAATTTAATCGAGGGATTCGGATGGTATATATATTTAGAATAATGGATACCTGGGAGTGAATTCCAGACTGGAATCTAATCGAGGGGTTCAGGTGGTTTATATACAGAATAATGGATACCTGGGAGTGAGTTACAGACTGGAATCTAATCGAGGGGTTCAGATGGTTTATATATAGAATAATGGATACCTGGGAGTGTGTTACAGACTGGAATCTAATCGAGTGGTTCCGATGGTTTATATACAGAATAATGGGTACCTCGGAGTGAGTTACAGACTGGAATGTAATCGAGGGGTCAGATGGTTTATGTATAGAATAATGGATACCTGGGGTTGAGTTACAGACTGGAATCTAATTGAGGCATTCGGATGGTGTATATATATATAGAATAATGGATACCTGGGAGTGAATTACAGACTGGAATCTAATTGAGGGGTCCAGATGGTTTATATACAGAATAATGGATACCTCGGAGTGAGTTATAGACTGGTATCTAATCGAAGCGTTCAGATGGTTTATGTGCAGAATAATGGATACCTGGGAGTGATTTACAGATTTGAATCTAATCGAGAGGTTCAGATGGTTTATATACAGAAGAATGGATACCAGGGAGTGAGTTACAGACTGGAATATTACCGAGGGGTTCAGATAGTTTATATACAGAATAATACATACCTGGGAGTGCGTTACAGCCGGGGGTCTAATCGAGGGCTTCAGATGTTTTATATATAGAATAATGGATACCTGGGAGTGAGTTACAGACTGGAATCTAATCAAGAGGTTCAGATGGTTTATATACTGAATAATGGATACCAGGGTGTGAGTTGCAGATTGGAATCTAATCGAGGTGTTCAGATGGCTTATATACAAAATAATGTATACCTGGGGGTGAGTTACAGACTGGAATCTAATCGAGGGGTTCCGATGGTTTATATACAGAATAATGGATACATGGGTGTGAGTTGCGGAATGGAATCTAATCGAGGGGTTTATACGGTTTATATGCAGGATAGTGGTTACCTGGGAGTGAGTTAAAGACTGGAATATAATCGAGGGGTTTATTAGGTTTATATACAGAATAATGGAAACCTGGGAGTGAGTTATTGATTGGAATCTAATCGAGGGGGTCAGATGGTTTATATACAGAATAATGGATACCTGAGAGCGAGTTACAGAGTGGAATCTAATCGAGGGGTTTATACGGTTTATATGCAGAATAATAGTTACCTGGGAGTGAGTTAAAGACTGGAATATAATCGAGGGGTTTAGATGGTTTATATACAGAATAATGGAAACCTGGGAGTGAGTTATTGATTGGAATCAAATCGAGGAGGTCAGATGGTTTATATACAGAATAATGGATACCTGAGAGTGAGTTACAGACTGGAATCTAATCGAGGGGTTCAGATGGTTCATATATAGAATAATGGATACCTGGGGATGAGTTACAGAATGGAATCTAATCGAGGGATTCGGATGGTATATATATATATAGAATAATGGATACCTGGGAGTGAATTCCAGACTGGAATCTAATCGAGGGGTTCAGGTGGTTTATATACAGAATAATGGATACCTGGGAGTGAGTTATAGACTGGTATCTAATCGAAGCGTTCAGATGGTTTATATGCAGAATAATGTATACCTGGGAGTGATTTACAGATTGGAATCTAATCGAGAGGTTCAGATGGTTTATATACAGAAGAATGGATACCAGGGAGTGAGTTACAGACTGGAATATTACTGAGGGGCTCAGATGGTTTATATACAGAATGATACATACCTGGGAGTGCGTTACAGCCGGGAGTGTAATCGAGGGTTTCAGATGTTTTATATATAGAATAATGGAGACCTGGGAGTGAGTTACAGACTGGAATCTAATCAAGAGGTTCTGATGGTTTATATATAGAATAATGGATACCAGGGTGTGACTTGCTGATTGGAATCTAATCGAGGTGTTCAGATGGCTTATATACAGAATAATGTATACCTGGGAGTAAGTTAGAGACTGGAATCAAATCAAGGGGTTCTGATGATATATATGCAGAATAATGGATACCTGGGAGTGAGTTACAGACTTGAATCAATTCAAGAGTCTGAGATGGTATTTATACAGATTGATGGATACCTGGGAGTGAGTTACAGACTGGAATCTAATTGAGGGGTTCAGATGTTTTATATACCGAATAATGGGTAGACTAGGGGTGAGTTACAGACTTGAATCTAACTAAGGGGTTCAGATGGCTTATAAACAGAATAATGGATACCTGGGAGTGAGTTACAGATTGGAATCTAATCGAGGGGTTCAGATGGCTGAGATACAGAATAATGTATACCTGGGGGTGAGTTACAGACTGGAATCTAATCGAGGGGTTCTGATGGTTTATATAAAGAATAATGGATACCTGGGAGTGTGTTACAGACTGGAATCTAATCGAGGGGTTCAGATGGTTTATATACAAAATAATGGATACCTGCGAGTGATGTTCAGACTGGAAATTAATCGAGGGGTTCAGATGGTTTATATACAGAATAATGGATACTGGGAGTGGGTTACAGACTGGAATCTAATCGAGGGGTTCAGATGGTTTATGTACAGAATAATGAATACCTGGGAGTGAGTTACAGACTGGAATCTAATCGAGGGGTTCAAATGGTTTCTATACAGAATAATGGATTCCTGGGTGTGAGTTACAGGCTGGAATCTAATTGAGGCGTTCAGATGGCTTATATGCAGAATAATGGATACCTGGGAGTGAGTTACAGACGGGAACCTAATCGTGGGGTTCAGATGGTTTATATACAGAATATTGGATACCTGGGAGTGAGTTTCAGACTGGAATCTAATCGAGGGGTTCAGATGGTTTACATACAGAATAATGGTTAGACGAAGGGTGAGTTACAGTCTGGAATCTAATCGAGAGATTCAAATGGTTTATATACAGAATAATGGATACCTGGGGGTGAGTTACGGACTGGAATCTAATCGTAGGGTTCAGATGGTTTATATACAGAATAATGGATAGCTGGGAGTGATTTACAGACTGGAATCTAATCGAGGTGTTCAGATGGATTATATACAGAATAATGGATACCTGGGAGTGAGTTACAGACAGGAATCTAATCGAGGGGTTCAGATGGTTTATATACAGAATAATGGATACCTGGGATTGAGTTACAGACTGGAATATAATCGAGGAGTTCAGATGGTACATATGTATAGAATAATGGATACCTGGTTGTTAGGTTCAGACTGGAATCTAATCAAGGGGTTCAGATGGTTTATATACAGAATAATGGATACCAGGCAGTGTGTTGCAGACTGGAATCTAATCGAGGGGTTCAGATGGTGAATGTATATTATAATGGATACCTGGGAGTGAGTTACAGACTGGAATCTAATCGAGGGTTTCAGATGTTTTATATATAGAACAGTGGATACCTGGGAGTGAGTTACAGACTGAAATGAATTCAAGGGTCTGAGATGGTGTATATACAGATTAATGGATACCTGGGAGTGAGTTACAGACTTGAATCTAATATAGGGGTTCAGATGTTTTAAATACAGAATAATGGATACCTGGGAGTGAGTTACAGACTTGAATCTAATCGAGGGGTTCAGGTGCTATATATATATGGAATAATGGATACCTGGGAGTGAGTTATAGTCTGCTATCTATTCGAGGCGTTCAGATGGTTTATATGCAGAATAATGGATACCTGGGAGTGAGTTACAGATTGGAATCTAATCGAGGGGTTCAGATGGTTTCTATACAGAAGAATGGAAATAGGGAATGAGTTTCAGACTGGAATCTTACCGAGGCGTTCAGATGGTTTATATACAGAATAATACATACCTGTGTGTTCGTTACAGCCGGGAGTCTGATCGAGGGTTTCCGATGGTTTACATACAGAACAATGGACACCTGGGCGTGCGTTACAGACTGGAATCAATTCGAGGGTCTGAGATGGTGTATATACAGATTAATGGATACCTGGGAGTGAGTTACAGACTGGAATCTAATATAGGGGTTCGGATGTTTTATATACAGAATAATGGATACCTGGGAGTGAGTTACAGATTGGAATCTAATCGAGGGGTTCATATGGTTTATGTATAGAATAATGGATACCTGGGAGTGAGTTACAGACTGGAATCTAATCGAGGGGTTCAGATGGTTTATATATAGAATAATGGATACCTGGGAGTGAGTTACAGACTGGAATCTAATCGAGGGGTTCAGATGGTTTCTCTACAGAATAATGGATACCTGGGAGTGCGTTTCCGACTGGAATTAATCGAAGGGTTCAGATGGTTTATATACAGAATAATGTATACCTGGGAGTGAGTTACAGACTGGAATCTAATCGAGGGGGTCAGATGATTTTTTATACAGAATAATGGATACCTGGGTGTGAGTTACAGACTGGAATGTAATCAAGGGTTTCAGATATTTTATATACAAAATAATGGATACCTGGGAGTGAGTTACAGACTGGAATCCAATCGAGGGGTTCAGATGGTTTATATACAGAATAATGGATACCTGGGAGTGAGTTACAGACTGGAATCTAATCGAGGGGTTCAGGTGCTATATATATATGGAATAATGGATACCTTGGAGTGAGTTATAAACTGGTATCTATTTGAGGCGTTCAGATGGTTTATATGCAGAATAATGGATACCAGGGAGTGAGTTACAGACTGGAATATTACCGAGGGGTTCAGATGGCTTATATACAGAATAATGTACACCTGGGCGTGAGTTACAGACTGGAATCAATTCAAAGGTCAGAGGTGGTGTATATACAGATTGATGGATACCTGGGAGTGAGTTACAGACTGGAATCTAATCGAAGGGTTCAGATGTTTTATATACCGAATAATGGGTAGACTAGGGGTGAGTTACAGACTTGAATCTAACTGAGGGGTTCAGATGGCTTATATACAGAATAATGTATACCTGGGAGTGAGTTACAGACTTGAATCAATTCAAGAGTCTGAGATGGTATTTATACAGATTGATGGATACCTGGGAGTGAGTTACAGACTGGAATCTAATCGAGGGGTTCAGATGTTTTATATACCGAATAATGGGTAGACTAGGGGTGAGTTACAGACTTGAATCTAACTGAGGGGTTCAGATGGCTTATAAACAGAATAATGGATACCTGGGAGTGAGTTACAGATTGGAATCTAATCGAGGGGTTCAGATGGCTTATATAAAGAATAATGTATACCTGGGAGTGAGTTACAGACTGGAATCTAATCGAGGCGTTCAGATGGTTTATATACCGAAGAATGGATACCAGGGAGTGAGTTACAGACTGGAATCTAATCGAGGTGGTCAGATGGTTTATGTCTAGAATAATGGATACCTGGGGTTGAATTACAGACTGGAATCTAATGGAGGGGTTCCGATGTTTTAAATACAGAATGATGGATACATGGGATTGAGTTACGGAATGGAATCTAATCGAGGGTTTTATATGGCTTATATGCAGAATAATGGTTACCTGGGAGTGAGTTATTGACTGGAATCTAATCGAGGGGGTCAGATGGTTTATATACAGAATAATGGATACCTGGGAGTGAGTCACAGACTCGAATCTAATCGAGGGGTTCAGATGGTTTATATATAGAATGATGTATACCTGGGAGTGAGTTACAGACTGGAATCTAATCGAGGGGGTCAGATGGTTCATATATAGAATAATGGATACCTGGGAGTGTGTTACAGACTGGAATCTAATCGAGTGGTTCCGATGGTTTATATGCAGAATAATGGATACCTGGGAGTGATTTACAGATTGGAATCTAATCGAGAGGTTCAGATGGTTTATATACAGAAGAATGGATACCAGGGAGTGAGTTACAGACTGGAATATTACCGAGGGGTTCAGATAGTTTATATACAGAATAATACATACCTGGGAGTGCGTTACAGCCGGGGGTCTAATCGAGGGCTTCAGATGTTTTATATATAGAATAATGGATACCTGGGAGTGAGTTACAGACTGGAATCTAATCGAGAGGTTCAGATGGTTTATATACTGAATAATGGATACCAGGGTGTGAGTTGCTGATTGGAATCTAATCGAGGTGTTCAGATGGCTTATATACAAAATAATGTATACCTGGGGGTGAGTTACAGACTGGAATCTAATTGAGGGGTTCCGATGGTTTATATATAGAATAATGGATACATGGGAGGAGTGAGTTACGGAATGGAATCTAATCGAGGGGTTTATACTGTTTATATGCAGAATAATGGATACCTGGGAGTTAGTAACAGACTGGAATCTAATCGAGGGGTTCAGATGATTTATGTACAGAATAATGGATACCTGGGAGTGAGTTACAGACTGGAATGTAATCGAGGGGGTCAGATGGTTTATGTATAGAATAATGGATACCTGGGAGTGAATTCCAGACTGGAATCTAACCGAGAGGTTCAGATGGTTTATATACAGAAGAATGGATACCAGGGAGTGAGTTACAGACTGGAATATTACTGAGGGGCTCAGATGGTTTATACACAGAATAATACATACCTGGGAGTGCGTTACAGCCGGGAGTGTAATCGAGGGTTTCAGATGTTTTATATATAGAATAATGGATACCTGGGAGTGAGTTACAGACTGGAATCTAATGAAGAGGTTCTGATGGTTTATATACTGAATAATGGATACCAGGGTGTGAGTTGCAGATTGGAATCTAATCGAGGTGTTCAGATGGCTTATATACAGAATAATGTATAGCTGGGAGTAAGTTAGAGACTGGAATCAAATCAAGGGGTTCTGATGATATATATGCAGAATAATGGATACCTGGGAGTGAGTTACAGACTTGAATCAATTCAAGAGTCTGAGATGGTATTTATACAGATTGATGGATACCTGGGAGTGAGTTACAGACTGGAATCTAATCGAGGGGTTCAGATGGTTTATATACCGAATAATGGGTAGACTAGGGGTGAGTTCCAGACTTGAATCTAACTGAGGGGTTCAGATGGCTTATAAACAGAATAATGGATACCTGGGAGTGAGTTACAGATTGGAATCTAATCGAGGGGTTCAGATGGCTTATATAAAGGATAATGTATACCTGGGAGTGAGTTACAGACTGGAATCTAATCGAGGCGTTCAGATGGTTTATATACCGAAGAATGGATACCAGGGAGTGAGTTACAGACTGGAATCTAATCGAGGTGGTCAGATGGTTTATGTCTAGAATAATGGATACCTGGGGTTGAATTACAGACTGGAATCTAATGGAGGGGTTCCGATGGTTTAAATACAGAATGATGGATACATGGGATTGAGTTACGGAATGGAATCTAATCGAGGGTTTTATATGGCTTATATGCAGAATAATGGTTACCTGGGAGTGAGTTATTGACTGGAATCTAATCGAGGGGGTCAGATGGTTTATATACAGAATAATGGATACCTGGGAGTGAGTCACAGACTGGAATCTAATCGAGGGGGTCAGATGGTTCATATATAGAATAATGGATACCTGGGAGTGTGTTACAGGCTGGAATCTAATCGAGTGGTTCCGATGGTTTATATGCAGAATAATGGATACCTGGGAGTGATTTACAGATTGGAATCTAATCGAGAGGTTCAGATGGTTTATATACAGAAGAATGGATACCAGGGAGTGAGTTACAGACTGGAATATTACCGAGGGGTTCAGATAGTTTATATACAGAATAATACATACCTGGGAGTGCGTTACAGCCGGGGGTCTAATCGAGGGCTTCAGATGTTTTATATATAGAATAATGGATACCTGGGAGTGAGTTACAGACTGGAATCTAATCAAGAGGTTCAGATGGTTTATATACTGAATAATGGATACCAGGGTGTGAGTTGCAGATTGGAATCTAATCGAGGTGTTCAGATGGCTTATATACAAAATAATGTATACCTGGGGGTGAGTTACAGACTGGAATCTAATCGAGGTGGTCAGATAGTTTTTGTCGAGAATAATGCATACCTGGGGTTGAGTTACAGACTGGAATCTAATCGAGGGGTTCCGATGTTTTATATACAGAATAATGGATACATGGGAGTGAGTTGCGGAATGGAATCTAATCGAGGGGTTTATACGGTTTATATGCAGAATAATGGTTACCTTGGAGTGAGTTAAAGACTGGAATATAATCGAGGGGTTTAGATGGTTTATATACAGAATAATGGAAACCTGGGAGTGAGTTATTGATTGGAATCTAATCGAGGGAGTCAGATGGTTTATATACAGAATAATGGATACCTGAGAGTGAGTTACAGGCTGGAATCTAATCGAGATGTTCAGATGGTTTATAAATAGAATAATGGTCACCTGGGAGTGATTTACAGACTGGAATCTAATCGAGGGGTTCCGATGGTTTATATACAGAATAATGGGTACCTGGGGGTGAGTTACAGACTGGAATCTAATCGAGGGATTCGGATGGTATATATATACATAGAATTATGGTCAGCTGGGAGTGAATTACAGACTGGAATCTAATCGAGGGATTCGGATGGTTTATATGCAGAATAATGGATACCTGGGAGTGAGTTACAGACTGGTATCTAATCGAAGCGTTCAGATGGTTTATATGCAGAATAATGGATACCTGGGAGTGATTTACAGATTGGAATCTAATCGAGAGGTTCAGATGGTTTATATACAGAAGAATGGATACCAGGGAGTGAGTTACAGACTGGAATATTACCGAGGGGTTCAGATGGCTTATATACAGAATAATGTATACCTGGGCGTGAGTTACAGACTGGAATCAATTCAAAGGTCAGAGGTGGTGTATATACAGATTGATGGATACCTGGGAGTGAGTTACAGACTGGAATCTAATCGAAGGGTTCAGATGTTTTATACACCGAATAATGGGTAGACTAGGGGTGAGTTACAGACTTGAATCTAACTGAGGGGTTCAGATGGCTTATATACAGAATAATGTATACCTGGGCGTGAGTTACAGACTGGAATCAATTCAAGGGTCCGAGGTGGTGTATATACAGATTGATGGATACCTGGGAGTGTGTTACAGACTGGAATCTAATCGAGGGGTTCAGATGTTTTATATACCGAATAATGGGTAGACTAGGGGTGAGTTACAGACTTGAATCTAACTGAGGGGTTCAGATGGCTTAAATGCAGAATAATGAATACCAGGGTGTGAGTTACAGATGGGAATCTAATCGAGGGGTTCAGATGGTTTATATATAGAATAATGCATACCTGGGAGTGAGTTACAGACTGGAATCTAATCGATGGGTTCAGATGGCTTATATACAAAATAATGTATACCTGGGGGTGAGTTACAGACTGGAATCTAATCGAGGTGGTCAGATAGTTTATGTCTAGAATAATGCATACCTGGGGTTGAGTTACAGACTGGAATCTAATTGAGGGGTTCCGATGGTTTATATATAGAATAATGGATACATGGGAGGAGTGAGTTACAGAATGGAATCTAATCGAGGGGTTTATACGGTTTATATGCAGAATAATGGATACCTGGGAGTTAGTAACAGACTGGAGCTAATCGAGGGGTTCAGATGATTTATGTACAGAATAATGGATACCTGGGAGTGAGTTACAGACTGGAATGTAATCGAGGGGGTCAGATGGTTTATGTATAGAATAATGGATACCTGGGAGTGAATTCCAGACTGGAATCTAATCGAGGGGTTCAGGGGTTTATATACAGAATAATGGATACCTGGGAGTGAGTTATAGACTGGAATCTAATCGAAGCGTTCAGATGGTTTATATGCAGAATAATGTATACCTGGGAGTGATTTACAGATTGGAATCTAATCGAGAGGTTCAGATGGTTTATATACAGAAGAATGGATACCTGGGAGTAAGTTAGAGACTGGAATCAAATCAAGGGGTTCTGATGATATATATGCAGAATAATGGATACCTGGGAGTGAGTTACAGACTTGAATCAATTCAAGAGTCTGAGATGGTATTTATACAGATTGATGGATACCTGGGAGTGAGTTACAGACTGGAATCTAATCGAGGGGTTCAGATGTTTTATATACCGAATAATGGGTAGACTAGGGGTGAGTTCCAGACTTGAATCTAACTGAGGTGTTCAGATGGCTTATAATCAGAATAATGGATACCTGGGAGTGAGTTACAGATTGGAATCTAATCGAGGGGTTCAGATGGCTTATATAAAGAATAATGTATACCTGGGAGTGAGTTACAGACTGGAATCTAATCGAGGCGTTCAGATGGTTTATATACCGAAGAATGGATACCAGGGAGTGAGTTACAGACTGGAATCTAATCGAGGTGGTCAGATGGTTTATGTCTAGAATAATGGATACCTGGGGTTGAATTACAGACTGGAATCTAATGGAGGGGTTCCGATGGTTTAAATACAGAATGATGGATACATGGGATTGAGTTACGGAATGGAATCTAATCGAGGGTTTTATATGGCTTATATGCAGAATAATGGTTACCTGGGAGTGAGTTATTGACTGGAATCTAATCGAGGGGGTCAGATGGTTTATATACAGAATAATGGATACCTGGGAGTGAGTCACAGACTGGAATCTAATCGAGGGGGTCAGATGGTTCATATATAGAATAATGGATACCTGGGAGTGTGTTACAGGCTGGAATCTAATCGAGTGGTTCCGATGGTTTATATGCAGAATAATGGATACCTGGGAGTGATTTACAGATTGGAATCTAATCGAGAGGTTCAGATGGTTTATATACAGAAGAATGGATACCAGGGAGTGAGTTACAGACTGGAATATTACCGAGGGGTTCAGATAGTTTATATACAGAATAATACATACCTGGGAGTGCGTTACAGCCGGGGGTCTAATCGAGGGCTTCAGATGTTTTATATATAGAATAATGGATACCTGGGAGTGAGTTACAGACTGGAATCTAATCAAGAGGTTCAGATGGTTTATATACTGAATAATGGATACCAGGGTGTGAGTTGCAGATTGGAATCTAATCGAGGTGTTCAGATGGCTTATATACAAAATAATGTATACCTGGGGGTGAGTTACAGACTGGAATCTAATCGAGGTGGTCAGATAGTTTTTGTCTAGAATAATGCATACCTGGGGTTGAGTTACAGACTGGAATCTAATCGAGGGGTTCCGATGTTTTATATACAGAATAATGGATACATGGGAGTGAGTTGCGGAATGGAATCTAATCGAGGGGTTTATACGGTTTATATGCAGAATAATGGTTACCTTGGAGTGAGTTAAAGACTGGAATATAATCGAGGGGTTTAGATGGTTTATATACAGAATAATGGAAACCTGGGAGTGAGTTATTGATTGGAATCTAATCGAGGGAGTCAGATGGTTTATATACAGAATAATGGATACCTGAGAGTGAGTTACAGGCTGGAATCTAATCGAGATGTTCAGATGGTTTATAAATAGAATAATGGTCACCTGGGAGTGATTTACAGACTGGAATCTAATCGAGGGGTTCCGATGGTTTATATACAGAATAATGGGTACCTGGGGGTGAGTTACAGACTGGAATCTAATCGAGGGATTCGGATGGTATATATATACATAGAATTATGGTCAGCTGGGAGTGAATTACAGACTGGAATCTAATCGAGGGATTCGGATGGTTTATATGCAGAATAATGGATACCTGGGAGTGAGTTACAGACTGGTATCTAATCGAAGCGTTCAGATGGTTTATATGCAGAATAATGGATACCTGGGAGTGATTTACAGATTGGAATCTAATCGAGAGGTTCAGATGGTTTATATACAGAAGAATGGATACCAGGGAGTGAGTTACAGACTGGAATATTACCGAGGGGTTCAGATGGCTTATATACAGAATAATGTATACCTGGGCGTGAGTTACAGACTGGAATCAATTCAAAGGTCAGAGGTGGTGTATATACAGATTGATGGATACCTGGGAGTGAGTTACAGACTGGAATCTAATCGAAGGGTTCAGATGTTTTATACACCGAATAATGGGTAGACTAGGGGTGAGTTACAGACTTGAATCTAACTGAGGGGTTCAGATGGCTTATATACAGAATAATGTATACCTGGGCGTGAGTTACAGACTGGAATCAATTCAAGGGTCCGAGGTGGTGTATATACAGATTGATGGATACCTGGGAGTGTGTTACAGACTGGAATCTAATCGAGGGGTTCAGATGTTTTATATACCGAATAATGGGTAGACTAGGGGTGAGTTACAGACTTGAATCTAACTGAGGGGTTCAGATGGCTTAAATGCAGAATAATGAATACCAGGGTGTGAGTTACAGATGGGAATCTAATCGAGGGGTTCAGATGGTTTATATATAGAATAATGCATACCTGGGAGTGAGTTACAGACTGGAATCTAATCGATGGGTTCAGATGGCTTATATACAAAATAATGTATACCTGGGGGTGAGTTACAGACTGGAATCTAATCGAGGTGGTCAGATAGTTTATGTCTAGAATAATGCATACCTGGGGTTGAGTTACAGACTGGAATCTAATTGAGGGGTTCCGATGGTTTATATATAGAATAATGGATACATGGGAGGAGTGAGTTACAGAATGGAATCTAATCGAGGGGTTTATACGGTTTATATGCAGAATAATGGATACCTGGGAGTTAGTAACAGACTGGAGCTAATCGAGGGGTTCAGATGATTTATGTACAGAATAATGGATACCTGGGAGTGAGTTACAGACTGGAATGTAATCGAGGGGGTCAGATGGTTTATGTATAGAATAATGGATACCTGGGAGTGAATTACAGACTGGAATCTAATCGAGGGGTTCAGGGGTTTATATACAGAATAATGGATACCTGGGAGTGAGTTATAGACTGGAATCTAATCGAAGCGTTCAGATGGTTTATATGCAGAATAATGTATACCTGGGAGTGATTTACAGATTGGAATCTAATCGAGAGGTTCAGATGGTTTATATACAGAAGAATGGATACCTGGGAGTAAGTTAGAGACTGGAATCAAATCAAGGTGTTCTGATGATATATATGCAGAATAATGGATACCTGGGAGTGAGTTACAGACTTGAATCAATTCAAGAGTCTGAGATGGTATTTATACAGATTGATGGATACCTGGGAGTGAGTTACAGACTGGAATCTAATCGAGGGGTTCAGATGTTTTGTATACCGAATAATGGGTAGACTAGGGGTGAGTTCCAGACTTGAATCTAACTGAGGTGTTCAGATGGCTTATAATCAGAATAATGGATACCTGGGAGTGAGTTACAGATTGGAATCTAATCGAGGGGTTCAGATGGCTTATATAAAGAATAATGTATACCTGGGAGTGAGTTACAGACTGGAATCTAATCGAGGCGTTCAGATGGTTTATATACCGAAGAATGGATACCAGGGAGTGAGTTACAGACTGGAATCTAATCGAGGTGGTCAGATGGTTTATGTCTAGAATAATGGATACCTGGGGTTGAATTACAGACTGGAATCTAATGGAGGGGTTCCGATGTTTTAAATACAGAATGATGGATACATGGGATTGAGTTACGGAATGGAATCTAATCGAGGGTTTTATATGGCTTATATGCAGAATAATGGTTACCTGGGAGTGAGTTATTGACTGGAATCTAATCGAGGGGGTCAGATGGTTTATATACAGAATAATGGATACCTGGGAGTGAGTCACAGACTGGAATCTAATCGAGGGGTTCAGATGGTTTATATATAGAATGATGTATACCTGGGAGTGAGTTACAGACTGGAATCTAATCGAGGGGGTCAGATGGTTCATATATAGAATAATGGATACCTGGGAGTGTGTTACAGACTGGAATCTAATCGAGTGGTTCCGATGGTTTATATGCAGAATAATGGATACCTGGGAGTGATTTACAGATTGGAATCTAATCGAGAGGTTCAGATGGTTTATATACAGAAGAATGGATACCAGGGAGTGAGTTACAGACTGGAATATTACCGAGGGGTTCAGATAGTTTATATACAGAATAATACATACCTGGGAGTGCGTTACAGCCGGGGGTCTAATCGAGGGCTTCAGATGTTTTATATATAGAATAATGGATACCTGGGAGTGAGTTACAGACTGGAATCTAATCAAGAGGTTCAGATGGTTTATACACTGAATAATGGATACCAGGGTGTGAGTTGCAGATTGGAATCTAATCGAGGTGTTCAGATGGCTTATATACAAAATAATGTATACCTGGGGTTGAGTTACAGACTGGAATCTAATCGAGGGGTTCCGATGTTTTATATACAGAATAATGGATACATGGGAGTGAGTTGCGGAATGGAATCTAATCGAGGGGTTTATACGGTTTATATGCAGAATAATGGTTACCTTGGAGTGAGTTAAAGACTGGAATATAATCGAGGGGTTTAGATGGTTTATATACAGAATAATGGAAACCTGGGAGTGAGTTATTGATTGGAATCTAATCGAGGGAGTCAGATGATTTATATACAGAATAATGGATACCTGAGAGTGAGTTACAGAGTGGAATCTAATCGAGATGTTCAGATGGTTTATAAATAGAATAATGGTCACCTGGGAGTGATTTACAGACTGGAATCTAATCGAGGGGTTCTGATGGTTTATATACAGAATAATGGGTACCTGGGGGTGAGTTGCAGACTGGAATCTAATCGAGGGATTCGGATGGTATATATATACATAGAATTATGGTCACCTGGGAGTGAATTACAGACTGGAATCTAATCGAGGGATTCGGATGGTTTATATACAGAATAATGGATACCTGGGATGAGTTACAGACTGGTATCTAATCGAAGCGTTCAGATGGTTTATATGCAGAATAATGGATACCTGGGAGTGATTTACAGATTGGAATCTAATCGAGAGGTTCAGATGGTTTATATACAGAAGAATGGATACCAGGGAGTGAGTTACAGACTGGAATATTACCGAGGGGTTCAGATGGCTTATATACAGAATAATGTATACCTGGGCGTGAGTTACAGACTGGAATCAATTCAAAGGTCAGAGGTGGTGTATATACAGATTGATGGATACCTGGGAGTGAGTTACAGACTGGAATCTAATCGAAGGGTTCAGATGTTTTATATACCGAATAATGGGTAGACGAGGGGTGAGTTACAGACTTGAATCGAACTGAGGGGTTCAGATGGCTTATAAGCAGAATAATGAATACCAGGGTGTGAGTTACAGATGGGAATCTAATCGAGGGGTTCAGATGGCTTATACACAGAATAATGTATACCTGGGAGTGAGTTACAGACTGGAATCTAATCGAGGCGTTCAGATGGTTGATATACCGAAGAATGGATACCAGGGATTGAGTTACAGACGGGAATCTAACCGAGGGGTTCAGATGGTTTATATATAGAATAATGCATACCTGGGAGTGAGTTACAGACTGGAATCTAATCGATGGGTTCAGATGGCTTATATACAAAATAATGTATACCTGGGGGTGAGTTACAGACTGGAATCTAATCGAGGTGGTCAGATAGTTTATGTCTAGAATAATGCATACCTGGGATTGAGTTACAGACTGGAATCTAATTGAGGGGTTCCGATGGTTTATATATAGAATAATGGATACATGGGAGGAGTGAGTTACGGAATGGAATCTAATCGAGGGGTTTATACTGTTTATATGCAGAATAATGGATACCTGGGAGTTAGTAACAGACTGGAGCTAATCGAGGGGTTCAGATGATTTATGTACAGAATAATGGATACCTGGGAGTGAGTTACAGACTGGAATGTAATCGAGGGGGTCAGATGGTTTATGTATAGAATAATGGATACCTGGGAGTGAATTCCAGACTGGAATCTAATCGAGGGGTTCAGGTGGTTTATATACAGAATAATGGATACCTGGGAGTGAGTTATAGACTAGAATCTAATCGAAGCGTTCAGATGGTTTATATGCAGAATAATGTATACCTGGGAGTGATTTACAGATTGGAATCTAATCGAGAGGTTCAGATGGTTTATATACAGAAGAATGGATACCTGGGAGTAAGTTAGAGACTGGAATCAAATCAAGGGGTTCTGATGATATATATGCAGAATAATGGATACCTGGGAGTGAGTTACAGACTTGAATCAATTCAAGAGTCTGAGATGGTATTTATACAGATTGATGGATACCTGGGAGTGAGTTACAGACTGGAATCTAATCGAGGGGTTCAGATGTTTTATATACCGAATAATGGGTAGACTAGGGGTGAGTTCCAGACTTGAATCTAACTGAGGGGTTCAGATGGCTTATAAACAGAATAATGGATACCTGGGAGTGAGTTACAGATTGGAATCTAATCGAGGGGTTCAGATGGCTTATATAAAGAATAATGTATACCTGGGAGTGAGTTACAGACTGGAATCTAATCGAGGCGTTCAGATGGTTTATATACCGAAGAATGGTTACCAGGGAGTGAGTTACAGACTGGAATCTAATCGAGGTGGTCAGATGGTTTATGTCTAGAATAATGGATACCTGGGGTTGAATTACAGACTGGAATCTAATGGAGGGGTTCCGATGTTTTAAATACAGAATGATGGATACATGGGATTGAGTTACGGAATGGAATCTAATCGAGAGTTTTATATGGCTTATATGCAGAATAATGGATACCTGGGAGTGAGTTATTGACTGGAATCTAATCGAGGGGGTCAGATGGTTTATATACAGAATAATGGATACCTGGGAGTGAGTCACAGACTGGAATTTAATCGAGGGGTTCAGATGGTTTATATATAGAATGATGTATACCTGGGAGTGAGTTACAGACTGGAATCTAATCGAGTGGTTCCGATGGTTTATATGCAGAATAATGGATACCTGGGAGTGATTTACAGATTGGAATCTAATCGAGAGGTTCAGATGGTTTATATACAGAAGAATGGATACCAGGGAGTGAGTTACAGACTGGAATATTACCGAGGGGTTCAGATAGTTTATATACAGAATAATACATACCTGGGAGTGCGTTACAGCCGGGGGTCTAATCGAGGGCTTCAGATGTTTTATATATAGAATAATGGATACCTGGGAGTGAGTTACAGACTGGAATCTAATCAAGAGGTTCAGATGGTTTATATACTGAATAATGGATACCAGGGTGTGAGTTGCAGATTGGAATCTAATCGAGGTGTTCAGATGGCTTATATACAAAATAATGTATACCTGGGGGTGAGTTACAGACTGGAATCTAATCGAGGTGGTCAGATAGTTTTTGTCTAGAATAATGCATACCTGGGGTTGAGTTACAGACTGGAATCTAATCGAGGGGTTCCGATGTTTTATATACAGAATAATGGATACATGGGAGTGAGTTGCGGAATGGAATCTAATCGAGGGGTTTATACGGTTTATATGCAGAATAATGGTTACCTTGGAGTGAGTTAAAGACTGGAATATAATCGAGGGGTTTAGATGGTTTATATACAGAATAATGGAAACCTGGGAGTGAGTTATTGATTGGAATCAAATCGAGGGAGTCAGATGGTTTATATACAGAATAATGGATACCTGAGAGTGAGTTACAGAGTGGAATCTAATCGAGGGGTTTATACGGTTTATATGCAGAATAATAGTTACCTGGGAGTGAGTTAAAGACTGGAATATAATCGAGGGGTTTAGATGGTTTATATACAGAATAATGGAAACCTGGGAGTGAGTTATTGATTGGAATCTAATCGAGGAGGTCAGATGGTTTATATACAGAATAATGGATACCTGAGAGTGAGTTACAGAGTGGAATCTAATCGAGGGGTTCAGATGGTTTATATATAGAATGATGTATACCTGGGAGTGAGTTACAGACTGGAATCTAATCGAGGGGTCCAGATGGTTCATATATAGAATAATGGATACCTGGGAGTGAGTTACAGACTGGAATGTAATCGAGGAGGTCAGATGGTTTATGTATAGAATAATGGATACCTGGGGATGAGTTACAGAATGGAATCTAATCGAGGGATTCGGATGGTATATATATTTAGAATAATGGATACCTGGGAGTGAATTCCAGACTGGAATCTAATCGAGGGGTTCAGGTAGTTTATATACAGAATAATGGATACCTGGGAGTGAGTCACAGACTGGAATCTAATCGAGGGGTTCAGATGGTTTATATATAGAATGATGTATACCTGGGAGTGAGTTACAGACTGGAATCTAATCGAGGGGGTCAGATGGTTCATATATAGAATAATGGATACCTGGGAGTGTGTTACAGACTGGAATCTAATCGAGTGGTTCCGATGGTTTATATACAGAATAATGGGTACCTCGGAGTGAGTTACAGACTGGAATCTAATCGAGGCGGTCAGATGGTTTATGTATAGAATAATGGATACCTGGGGTTGAGTTACAGACTGGAATCTAATTGAGGGGTCCAGATGGTTTATATACAGAATAATGGATACCTCGGAGTGAGTTATAGACTGGTATCTAATCGAAGCGTTCAGATGGTTTATGTGCAGAATAATGGATACCTGGGAGTGATTTACAGATTGGAATCTAATCGAGAGGTTCAGATGGTTTATATACAGAAGAATGGATACCAGGGAGTGAGTTACAGACTGGAGTATTACCGAGGGGTTCAGATAGTTTATATACAGAATAATACATACCTGGGAGTGCGTTACAGCCGGGGGTCTAATCGAGGGCTTCAGATGTTTTATATATAGAATAATGGATACCTGGGAGTGAGTTACAGACTGGAATCTAATCAAGAGGTTCAGATGGTTTATATACTGAATAATGGATACCAGGGTGTGAGTTGCAGATTGGAATCTAATCGAGGTGTTCACATGGCTTATATACAAAATAATGTATATCTGGGGGTGAGTTACAGACTGGAATCTAATCGAGGTGGTCAGATAGTTTATGTCTAGAATAATGCATACCTGGGGTTGAGTTACAGACTGGAATCTAATCGAGGGGTTCCGATGTTTTATATACAGAATAATGGATACCTGGGGGTGAGTTATTGATTGGAATCTAATCGAGGGGGTCAGATGGTATATATACAGAATAATGGATACCTGAGAGTGAGTTACAGAGTGGAATCTAATCGAGGGGTTTATACGGTTTATATGCAGAATAATAGTTACCTGGGAGTGAGTTAAAGACTGGAATATAATCGAGGGGTTTAGATGGTTTATATACAGAATAATGGAAACCTGGGAGTGAGTTATTGATTGGAATCGAATCGAGGAGGTCAGATGGTTTATATACAGAATAATGGATACCTGAGAGTGAGTTACAGAGTGGAATCTAATCGAGGGGTTCAGATGGTTTATATATAGAATGATGTATACCTGGGAGTGAGTTACAGACGGGAATCTAATCGAGAGGTTCAGATGGTTCATATATAGAATAATGGATAGCTGGGAGTGTGTTACAGACTGGAATCTAATCGAGGGGTTCCGATGGTTTATGTATAGAATAATGGATACCTGGGAGTGAGTTACAGACTGGAATCTAATCAAGAGGTTCTGATGGTTTATATACTGAATAATGGATACCAGGGTGTGAGTTGCAGATTGGAATCTAATCGAGGTGTTCAGATGGCTTATATACAGAATAATGTATAGCTGGGAGTAAGTTAGAGACTGGAATCAAATCAAGGGGTTCTGATGATATATATGCAGAATAATGGATACCTGGGAGTGAGTTACAGACTTGAATCAATTCAAGAGTCTGAGATGGTATTTATACAGATTGATGGATACCTGGGAGTGAGTTACAGACTGGAATCTAATCGAGGGGTTCAGATGCTTTATATACCGAATAATGGGTAGACTAGGGGTGAGTTACAGACTTGAATCTAACTAAGGGGTTCAGATGGCTTATAAACAGAATAATGGATACCTGGGAGTGAGTTACAGATTGGAATCTAATCGAGGGGTTCAGATGGCTTATATAAAGAATCATGTATACCTGGGAGTGAGGTACAGACTGGAATCTAATCGAGGCGTTCAGATGGTTTATATACCGAAGAATGGATACCAGGGAGTGAGTTACAGACGGGAATCTAACTGAGGGGTTCAGATGGTTTATATACAGAATAATGCATACCTGGCAGTGAGTTACAGACTGGAATCTAATCGAGGGGTTCAGATGGCTTATATACAGAATAATGTATACCTGGGGGTGAGTTACAGACTGGAATCTAATCGAGGTGGTCAGATGGTTTATGTATAGAATAATGGATTCCTGGGGTGTGAGTTACAGATTGGAATCTAATCGAGGGGTTCAGATGGCTTATATACAGAATAATGTATTCCTGGGAATGAGTTACAGACTGGAATCTAATCGAGGCGTTCAGATGGTTTATATACCGAAGAATGATTACCAGGGAGTGAGTTACAGACGGGAATCTAACCGAGGGGTTCAGATGGTTTATATACAGGATAATGCATACCTGGGAGTGAGGTACAGACTGGAATCTAATCGAGGGGTTCTGATGGTTTATATAAAGAATAATGGATACCTGGGAGTGTGTTACAGACTGGAATCTAATCGAGGGGTTCAGATGGTTTATATACAAAATAATGGATACCTGCGAGTGATGTTCAGACTGGAAATTAATCGAGGGGTTCAGATGGTTTATATACAGAATAATGGATACTGGGAGTGGGTTACAGACTGGAATCTAATCGAGGGGTTCAGATGGTTTATGTATAGAATAATGAATACCTGGGAGTGAGTAACTGACTGGATTCTAATCGAGGGGTTCAGGTGCTTTATGTATAGAATAATGGATACCTGGGAGTGAGTTACAGACTGGAATCTAATCGAGGGGTTCAAATGGTTTCTATACAGAATAATGGATTCCTGGGTGTGAGTTACAGGCTTGAATCTAATTGAGGCGTTCAGATGGCTTATATACAGAATAATGGATACCTGGGAGTGAGTTACAGACGGGAACCTAATCGTGGGGTTCAGATGGTTTATATACAGAATAATGGATAGACGAAGGGTGAGTTACACTCTGGAATCTAATCGAGAGATTCAAATGGTTTATATACAGAATAATGGATACCTGGGGGTGAGTTACGGACTGGAATCTAATCGTAGGGTTCAGATGGTTTATATACAGAATAATGGATAGCTGGGAGTGATTTACAGACTGGAATCTAATCGAGGTGTTCAGATGGATTATATACAGAATAATGGATACCTGGGAGTGAGTTACAGACAGGAATCTAATCGAGGGGTTCAGATGGTTTATATACAGAATAATGGATAGCTGGGCGCGAGTTACAGACAGGAATCTAATCGAGGGGTTCTGATGGTTTATATACAGAATAATGGATACCTGGGATTGAGTTACAGACTGGAATATAATCGAGGAGTTCAGATGGTACATATGTATAGAATAATGGATACCTGGTTGTTAGGTTCAGACTGGAATCTAATCAAGGCGTTCAGATGGTTTATATACAGAATAATGGATACCAGGCAGTGTGTTGCAGACTGGAATCTAATCGAGGGGTTCAGATGGTGAATGTATATTATAATGGATACCTGGGAGTGAGTTACAGACTGGAATCTAATCGAGGGTTTCAGATGTTTTATATATAGAACAGTGGATACCTGGGAGTGAGTTACAGACTGAAATGAATTCAAGGGTCTGAGATGGTGTATATACAGATTAATGGATACCTGGGAGTGAGTTACAGACTTGAATCTAATATAGGGGTTCAGATGTTTTAAATACAGAATAATGGATACCTGGGAGTGAGTTACAGACTTGAATCTAATCGAGGGGTTCAGGTGCTATATATATATGGAATAATGGATACCTGGGAGTGAGTTATAGTCTGCTATCTATTCGAGGCGTTCAGATGGTTTATATGCAGAATAATGGATACCTGGGAGTGAGTTACAGATTGGAATCTAATCGAGGGGTTCAGATGGTTTCTATACAGAAGAATGGAAATAGGGAATGAGTTTCAGACTGGAATCTTACCGAGGCGTTCAGATGGTTTATATACAGAATAATACATACCTGGGTGTTCGTTACAGCCGGGAGTCTGATCGAGGGTTTCCGATGGTTTACATTCAGAACAATGGACACCTGGGCGTGCGTTACAGACTGGAATCAATTCGAGGGTCTGAGATGGTGTATATACAGATTAATGGATACCTGGGAGTGAGTTACAGACTGGAATCTAATATAGGGGTTCGGATGTTTTATATACAGAATAATGGATACCTGGGAGTGAGTTACAGATTGGAATCTAATCGAGGGGTTCATATGGTTTATGTATAGAATAATGGATACCTGGGAGTGAGTTACAGACTGGAATCTAATCGAGGGGTTCAGATGGTTTATATATAGAATAATGGATACCTGGGAGTGAGTTACAGACTGGAATCTAATCGAGGGGTTCAGATGGTTTCTCTACAGAATAATGGATACCTGGGAGTGCATTTCCGACTGGAATTTAATCGAAGGGTTCAGATGGTTTATATACAGAATAATGTATACCTGGGAGTGAGTTACAGACTGGAATCTAATCGAGGGGGTCAGATGATTTTTTTATACAGAATAATGGATACCTGGGTGTGAGTTACAGACTGGAATGTAATCAAGGGTTTCAGATATTTTATATACAAAATAATGGATACCTTGGAGTGAGTTACAGACTGGAATCTAATCGAGGGGTTCTGATGGTTTATATACAGAATAATGGGTACCTGGGGGTGAGTTACAGACTGGAATCTAATCGAGGGATTCGGATAGTTCATATATAGAATAATGGATACCTTGGAGTGTGTTACAGTTTGGAATCTACTCTAGGGGTTCAGATGGTTTATATACAGAATAATGGATACCTGGTTGTGAGGTTCAGACTGGAATCTAATCGAGGGTTTCAGATATTTTATGTACAAAATAATGGATACCTGGGAGTGAGTTACAGACTGGAATCCAATCGAGGTGTTCAGATGGTTTCTAAACAGAAGAATGGAAATCAGGGAATGAGTTACAGACTGGAATCTTACCGAGGCCTTCAGATGGTTTATATACAGAATAATACATACCTGGGAGTTTGTTATAGCCGGGAGTCTGATCGAGGGTTTCCGATGGTTTATATACAGAATAATGGATACCTGGGAGTGAGTTACAGACTGGAATCTAATCGAGGGGTTCAGATGGTTTATATATAGAATGATGGATACCTGGGAGTGAGTTACAGACTGGAATCTAATCAAGGGGTTCAGATAGTTTATATACAGAATAATGGATACCTGGGAGTGAGTTTCCGACTGGAATTTAATCGAAGGGTTCAGATGGTTTATATATAGAATAATGGATACCTGGGAGTGAGTTACAGACTGGAATCTAATCAAGGGGTTCAGATGGTTTATATACAGAATAATGGATACCTGGGAGTGAGTTTCCGACTGGAATTTAATCGAAGGGTTCAGATGGTTTATATACAGGATAATGTATACCTGGGAGTGAGTTAAAGACTGGAATCTAACCGGAGGGTTCAGATGGTTATATACTGAATAATGGATACCTGGGAGTGAGGTACAGACTGGAATCTAATCGAGGGGTGCAGATGGTTTATATGCAGAATAATGGATACGTGGGAATGAGTTACTGACTAGAATCTCATCAAGAGGCTCAGATGGTTTATATACAGAATAATGGATACCTGGGAGTGAGGTACAGACTGGAATCTAATCGAGGGGTGCAGATGGTTTATATGCAGAATAATGGATACCTGGGAATGAGTTACTGACTAGAATCTCATCAAGAGGTTCAGATGGTTTATATACAGAATAATGGATACCTTGGAGTGAGTTACAGACTGGAATCTAATCGAGGGGTTCAGATGGTTCATATACAGAATAATGGATACCTGGGAGTGAGTTACAGACTGGACTGTAATCGAGGGGGTCAGATGGTTTATATACAGAATAATGGATACTTGGTAGTGAGTTATAGACTGGTATCTAATCAAAGCGTTCAGATGGTTTATATGCAGAATAATGGATACCTGGGAGTGATTTACAGATTGGAATCTAATCAAGAGGTTCAGATGGTTTATATACAGAAGAATGGATACCTGGGGGTGCGTTACAGCCAGGCGTCTAATCGAGGGTTTCAGATGTTTTATATATAGAATAATGGATACCTGGGAGTGAGTTGCAGATTGGAATCGAATCGAGGTGTTCAGATGGCTTATCTACAGAATAATGTATAGCTGGGAGTAAGTTAGAGACTGGAATCTAATCAAGGGGTTCTGATGATTTATATACAGAATAATGGATACCTGGGCGTGAGTTACAGACTGGAATCAATTCAAGGGTCTGAGATGGTGTATATACAGATTGATGGATACCTGGGAGTGATTTACAGACTGGAATCTAATCGAGGGGTTCAGATGTTTTATATACCGAATAATGGGTAGACTAGGGGTGAGTTCCAGACTTGAATCTAACTGAGGGGTTAAGATGGCTTATAAACAGAATAATGGATACCAGGGTGTGAGTTACAGATTGGAATCTAATCGAGGGGTTCAGATGGCTTATATACAGAATAATGTATACCTGGGAGTGAGTTACAGACTGGAATCTAATCGAGGCGTTCAGATGGTTTATATACAGAATAATGCATACCTGGCAGTGAGTTACAGACTGGAATCTAATCGAGGGGTTCAGATGGCTTATATACAGAATAATGGTTACCTGGGAGTGAGTTATTGAGTGGAATCTAATCGAGGGGGTCAGATGGTTTATATACAGAATAATGGATACCTGGGAGTGAGTCACAGACTGGAATCTAATCGAGGGGTTCAGATGGTTTATATATAGAATGATGTATACCTGGGAGTGAGTTACAGACTGGAATCTAATCGAGGGGGTCAGATGGTTCATATATAGAATAATGGATACCTGGGAGTATGTTACAGACTGGAATCTAATCGAGTGGTTCCGATGGTTTATATACAGAATAATGGATACCTCGGAGTGAGTTACAGACTGGAATGTAATCGAGGGGGTCAGATGGTTTATGTATAGAATAATGGATACCTGGGGTTAAGTTACAGACTGGAATCTAATCGAGGCATTCGGATGGTTTATATATATATAGAATAATGGATACCTGGGAGTGAATTACAGACTGGAATCTAATTGAGGGGTCCAGATGGTTTATATACAGAATAATGGATACCTCGGAGTGAGTTATAGACTGGTATCTAATCGAAGCGTTCAGATGGTTTATATGCAGAATAATGGATACCTGGGAGTGATTTACAGATTGGAATCTAATCGAGAGGTTCAGATGGTTTATATACAGAAGAATGGATACCAGGGAGTGAGTTACAGACTGGAATATTACCGAGGGGTTCATATGGTTTATATACAGAATAATACATACCTGGGAGTGCGTTACAGCCGGGGGTCTAATCGAGGGCTTCAGATGTTTTATATATAGAATAATGGATACCTGGGAGTGAGTTACAGACTGGAATCTAATCAAGAGGTTCAGATGGTCTATATACTGAATAATGGATACCAGGG
This sequence comes from Hemiscyllium ocellatum, assembly GCF_020745735.1. Classification (NCBI taxonomy): domain Eukaryota; kingdom Metazoa; phylum Chordata; class Chondrichthyes; order Orectolobiformes; family Hemiscylliidae; genus Hemiscyllium; species Hemiscyllium ocellatum. The sequence goes on from NC_083435.1 coordinate 17,352,714, forward strand.
TGTGAGTTGCAGATTGGAATCTAATCGAGGTGTTCAGATGGCTTATATACAGAATAATGTATAGCTGGGAGTAAGTTAGAGACTGGAATCAAATCAAGGGGTTCTGGTGATTTATATACAGAATAATGGATACCTGGGAGTGTGTTACAGACTGGAATCAATTCAAGGCTCTGAGATGGTGTATATACAGATTGATGGATACCTGGGAGTGAGTTACAGACTGGAACTAACCGAGGGGTTCAGATGTTTTATATACCGAATAATGGGTAGACTAGGGGTGAGTTACAGACTTGAATCTAACTGAGGGGTTCAGATGGCTTATAAACAGAATAATGGATACCTGGGAGTGAGTTACAGACTGGAATCTAATCAAGGCATTCAGATGGTTTATATACCGAAGAATGGATACCAGGGAGTGATTTACAGACGGGAATCTAACCGAGGGGTTCAGATGGCTTATATACAGAATAATGTATACCTGGGGGTGCGTTACAGACTGGAATCTAATCGAGGTGGTCAGATGGTTTATGTCTATAAGAATGGATACCTGGGGTTGAGTTACCGACTGGAATCTAATCGAGGGGTTCCGATGGTTTATATACGGAATAATGGATAGATTAGATTAGACTTACAGTGTGGAAACAGGCCCTTCGGCCCAACAAGTCCACACCGACCCGCCGAAGCGCAACCCACCCATACCCCTACATATACCCCTTACCTAACACTACGGGCAATTTAGCTAGGCCAATTCACCTGACCCGCACATCTTTGTGACTGTGGGAGGAAACCGGAGCACCCGGAGGAAACCCACGCAGACACGGGGAGAACGTGCAAACTCCACACAGTCAGTCGCCTGAGTCGGGAATTGAACCCGGGTCTACAGGCGCTGTGAGGCAGCAGTGCTAACCACTGTGCCACCGTGCCGCCCCAGGATACCTGGGAGTGAGTTACGCAATGGAATCTAATCGAGCGGTTTATATGGTTTATATGCAGAATAATGGTTACCTGGGAGTGAGTTAAAGACTGGAATCTAATCGAGGGGTTCAGATGGTTTATATACAGAATAATGGAAACCTGGGAGTGAGTTACAGACTGGAATCTAATCGACGCGTTCAGATGATTCATATATAGAATAATGGATACCTGGGAGTGTGTTACAGACTGGAATCTAATCGAGGGGTTCCGATGGTTTACATACAGAATAATGGATATCTGGGAGTGAGTTATAGACTGGAATCTAATCGAGGGATTCGGATGGTATATATATATATAGAATAGTGGATACCTGGGAGTGAATTCCAGACTGGAATCTAATCGAGGGGTTCAGATGGTTTATATACAGAATAATGGGCACCTGGGAGTGAGTTACAGACTGGAATATTACCGAGGGGTTCAGATGGTTTATATACAGAATAATACATACCTGGGAGTGCGTTACAGCCGGGAGTCTAATCGAGGGTTTCAGATGTTTTATATATAGAATAATGGATACCTGGGAGTGAGTTACAGACTGGAATCTAATCAAGAGGTTCTGATGGTTTATATACTGAATAATGGATACCAGGGTGTGAGTTGCAGATTGGAATCTAATCGAGGTGTTCAGATGGCTTATATACAGAATAATGTATACCTGGGAGTAAGTTAGAGACTGGAATCAAGTCAAGGGGTTCTGATGATTTATATACAGAATAATGGATACCTGGGAGTGAGTTCCAGACTGGAATCTAATCGAGGGGGTCAGATGGTTTATGTATAAAATAATGGATACCTGGGAGTTAGTTACAGACTGGAATCTAATCGAGGGGTTCAGATAGTTCATATATAGAATAATGGATACCTTGGAGTGTGTTACAGACTGGAATCTAATCGAGGGGTTCAGATGGTTTATATACAGAATAATGGAATCCTTGGAGTGAGTTACAGACTGGAATCTAATCGAGGGGTTCAGATGGTTTATATACTGAATAATGGATACCTGGGAGTGAGTTACAGACTGGAATCTAATCGAGGGGTTCTGATGTTTTATATATAGAATAATGGATACCTGGGAGTGAGTTACAGACTGGAATCTATTGGAGGGATTCAGATTTATTACATACACAATAGTGGATACCTGTGAGTGTGTTTCACGATCGAATCTAATTGATGGTTCTCATTTGAAGAATGATAGATTTCAGACAATGAATTCCACTGGAGAATAATTGAAGAGCTTGGATTTCACTCTTAAGTATCGGTGTATCCTGTTCTACCATTCATTGCAATCAAAGCTGATCTTTCTCTGAAATTCCATTCTCCAATCTTGGTTTTATATACTTTCATACTCTTGTCGAACAAAAATCTGTTTGAGCTTCTCTGGAAAGATTGTGGAAAAGATTCGATGTTCCTGCTGCCTTTTGCATATGAAATGACTTGGCTGTTATCTTAATGTTGAGTCTATGTGTCCTACAGTTCCTCCAGCAGCGGGAAAGACTTTCCTCTATCTCTCCCACATAATCCCTTTTAAATTCCTCATTACCCTCATCATTCCCCAATGCAAACCAAGTTTATGTGATCGCCCCCTCCATTAATTCTTCGGGTTGGGGTATCATTGTAGTGAATGTGTGCTACTCTCTTTCAAAGACTCATTTATCTTTGTGCCACGTACCGTACTCAGTGCTCTCGATGTTGTCAAACTGGGACTTTGTATCATTGTAGCAAAACCTCCTCCCCTGTATATTCTGGTCTTTCAGTTGTAAGGGCAATATTATCTGAGTCTTTTTGATAATTATTTGATGATGAGAGTCCATAGGCCTGCAGTTTTTCTTGGACCCTCTCTATTCTTAGCCTATTTAAATCGTACTGGGATCTCTACTCATTTTAGTCCAAAATAGATGACCTCCTTACAATTGCTCCACAAGCTGAATAGAATAGTTCAGCGTTGGCTGTTATATTTATCAAATCATGTGATAGCTTATAGATGAGAACCAAACCTATGTGTTTAAATGGTGTAACTGTTAGTTCAGAAGATTGTCAGGAATCTGAACACTTCAGTCTCAATCTGATTTGGAAGAATTACCCAGAGCCTCATAAATTTCCATTTGTGGTTACATTCTGAGACCTTCCTGTTTGTTGGGTAGTTTTGAAAAAAACAATTTCTTTTTTTAAATTAATACCCACAATTCGTTAAGTTGTTATTGAAGCTTGACACAGTCTTAGATCTAACTTAGTGTGAAATGCAGACTGGAAGCTGGTGACGGCTTTCTGCTGATGTATACGTACATTAATGGAAGTGAATTACACGCACATTGTAACTCTAGTTCAGATGGTTTACACATTGAATAATGGATACCCGGGAGTTTGTTACAGGCTGCAATCTAATTGGACAACTCAGATGGTTTATATATCAAATAGTGGATCCCCAGGAATGATTTACAGTCTGGAATCAGAGCGCGATGTTCAGCTGAATTTCTCAGCAATATGTAAGGGGCATGTTTATTTATTTATTTTGAGTGGATTGTAAGCTTTAAGAACCTGGCAATGTTGTCTGCCAGGCTGTGTGGAGTTGGTGAGCTGACTGCATTCAGTGCCAGTTATATGTGTCACGCAGCAGTGACTTTAAAAGCAGGACTGACAAACGAACACTTTGTGTGCAACTGGCGCAGGGTTGACCTTGAGACTGAAGACTTGTAGCAGCTTCGTGGAGAGAGAGGAAAAGAAAAGATGGCAATTGCCTCGAAGGAAGCCAGCACAGGATAGAAGACATTCCACATGCTGACTGGTTGAACTTAGTGGTACAGCCTATTATGTCTATTTAAGTGCTTTGTAGATTCAGTTATTTCATATTTTTTAATCTTTGGGCCAATTATTTTCCATGCAGTTTTTCTCATTTCTTGCATTTTATTTATTCTTTCGAAATCATCTGTGTGTGCCAGTTATTTTTCTTCAGTTTGAGCTTCCCAATACTCCTGTCCTTTCTCCCAAGTGTATTAGTCTAATTTTTTGGACTATTTTTGCATGTTTATCACACACAAAAAAATGTATACATTAAGAATGAATACACCTGATGACCTGTGAATGGAATTTGATGTGTACATACAAACACGCTCCCCTCTCACATTCAGTCTCTTTTAGTGCATTCCCACACTCTACTTTCTCACATGTGCAGCCGTTCAGACAGTTACCTGCTCCCTCACTTTGTTTTACATATTGGTCTTCTTGGCCAAGCCCTCTCTGTGGTACACAGCCAAGCCGGTGCAATGCTGTGCTCACTTTCCATTATTAACTGGCATATCCATGCGAGCACACACTGTCTCACACGCGGGCCTGAATTTTCACTTTCTGACTTTGAGAATATCGACTTAAGATATCTCCTGGCTCAACTAAACCTGACCCGGGAGAAAATAATGAGTTTTCATGGTGAGGTTTGAGGCGGGGGTTCGGCGGGTTCTCTAATACTCCGATTGGGTGACACAGGCGTGGGCTGGGAGGGATGCCTGTACTGATGCGCCAACATTTTGTTCTTCATTGCACACTGACTCTCCATTTATCTGCATCTCACGGCTCCCGGTATGCAGTACTCTGCTTTGGACTCACCGCTGTGGCCTCCACATACCCTCCATTATTAGATTACATACAGTGTGGAAACAGGCCCTTTGGCCCAACAAGTCCACACCGACCCGCTGAAGCGCAACCCACCCATGCCCCTACATTTGCCCCTTACCTAACACTATGGGCAATTTAGAATGCCCAATTCACCTGACCCGCACCTCTTTGGACTGTGGGAGGAAACCGGAGCACCCAGAGGAAACCCACGCAGACATGGGGAGAACATGCAAACTCCACACAGTCAGTCACCTGAAGTGGGAATTGAACCCGGGTCTCTGGTGCTGTGAGGCAGCAGTGCTAACCACTGTGCCACCGTGCCTCCACATAGCTCCTCCGTCCCCCCCATCCAATCTCAAAGGCCTTTAGAGTGTCTGTGCTAAACTATACCCATGCATCCAATGAGCCCTATGGCCTCCATAAGAGCGTAATGTCTCACCCACCACCCTTCGCCTCTGCACCTACCTTGCCAACTCACTGAGTACCTCACTATGGCAAATCTCAGAAACCATGCTGAGGTAGCAACATGAAATTAAGTTTTGATTGCCTATTGAAGAATTATTTTTTCTAAAAAAACCTACCTCTTACGTTCCTTTAATTCGGAGAAAGACAAGCATTGGAATTCATAAGCCTGGAGCTACCAATTAAAGTTGTGAAGCAGTTGGCATTTCACTGCAACAATGGAAAGTTGTGCACTCAGCCTTGTCGTACTCACTCAGTCACGGTAACCCTCAGGCTTACATCAACAGCTAGAGTGAAAAAACAAGGAGTGAACACTGTAGTTTTCTTTCAAATAATTATAGTACAGAGCTTTAAATACCTTAATAGCTTAACAGTCACCTTTTGCAGTTCCGGTGAGTTTATGCACTCGTATGCACATTTATGTCTCCCTTTAACAATGCCAAAAAAAACTTTGTTACCTCCAACAGACACCTGACCTCCCCAAATATGTCCCAGGAGCATTTTCAAAAGGGTATTCTAGATTTCTAGATTCCCTACAGTGTGGAAACAGGCCCTTCGGCCCAAGTCCACGCCGACCCTCCGAAGAGCAACCCACCTAGACCCATTTCCCTACATTTACCCCTGACTAATGCACCTAACACTATGGGCAATTTAGCATGGCCAATTCGCCCTAACCTGCACATCTTTGGACTGTGGGAGGAAACTGGAGCACCCAGAGGAAACCCACGCAGAATCGAACCTGGGTCCCTGGTGCTGTGAGGCAGCAGTGCCAACCACTGAGTCACCATATCCTGCTTCTCAAAGTGTATCCCTACTTTTCCAAGCTACTCTGCATGGGTTAGATGTGATCGTACTGGGTCGGATCTGCACACATTCTGTCTCCCATACCTGACTAATAAGCATCA
>NC_083435.1:17363661-17370180 GCF_020745735.1 Hemiscyllium ocellatum
TGATCTTCCTGGAAACAGAATGGACCGTATTACTAGTTGCACACTCCACCTGGCTCAGCAGGAGGATATAGAGGTACAGCGCTCACATTACCAGCGCACTAACACAGAGGCCAGAGCTGTTAAACATTTGAAGGTGTGTACAGATCCCAAAAGGGCAGCTGGAACATACTAATTCCGTCTTACTGCGGTGGAGTGGTGTTGCGGTGGTGCTGGAGTTATGGCATTGGATGGGAAAAGGCAGAATGATTCAGTGGCCAACTATAGTTGACGAGGAGAAGGTGAGGGCTGCAGATGCAGGAGAGTCCGAGTCAGAAGGTGTGTGGCGCTGGAAAAGCACAGCAGGTCAGGCAGCAGCCGAGGAGCAGGAGAGTCGACGTTTCGGGCAAAAGCCCTTCACCAGGAACGTGCTGAAACGTCAACTCTCCTGCACCTCACATTACGGGCAACTTAGAATAACCAATCCACCCTGACCCGCACACCTTCGGACTGTGGGAGGAAACCGGAGCACCCGGAGGAAACCCCACGCAGACACGGGGAGAATGTGCAAACTACACACAGTCAGTCGCCTGAGGCTGGAATCGAACTTGGGTCTCTGGTTCTGTGAGGCAGCAGTGCTAACCACTGAGCCACCGTGCTGATTAGGTGAGGACTGCTTTCACTGGAGATCAAATGAATTGGGGGTGGGGTGGAGGAGGGGGGATTAGTTGGATATCATGGAGGCTTATAAAATTCGAACAGGACTAGACAGTGTAGTTGCAGGGAGGAGGATCCTGATGGTGGGTGTGCCCAGAACCAGGGGTCACAGTCTGAGGATTCGGGGGGGGGGGACCATTCAGGATGGAGATGGGGAGCCATTTCTTCACCCAGAGAGTGGTGAGCCCGTGGAATCCACTCCCAGAGGAAGTAGTGATGTCAAAGCATTGAATGTGTTCAAGGGGCAGCTAGGCTGAGCACTTAGGGCATGGGGAGAGAGCAGGATTAGGCTATCGCGTTGGGCAGTCCGCCATGATTGTGATGAATGGTAGAGCAGGCATGAGGGGCTGGATGATCTCCTCCTGCTCCTATCTATTGTGTTTCTGTGAAGGAAGGTCAAGATGTTTCCGCACAGTGTGGGGATGTGTGACTTCGAGGAGGACTTGCGGATCGTGATTCCCTTTATCCATCTAGCCCGTATAAGTCAGGGATTTGAAAGGTTGCCACCCTTGCGTTACCACAGTGTAATTTGTGGGTGCCAAGCATTGCTGCCACCAAGCGTGGTGCTGGAGGGTGTAAATTTTTAAGGTGTCGGCGTTTAATAGTCTCACATTGTAAAGCCTGCTCTTTTATCAAAATGCCCCATAACTATTGGTGCCTTGGGTAGATTTCAACATAGTACATGCTCACTTGGAGCTCGGAAGATTCAAGAAATTATGTTAAATAATCAACGTTAATTATGATGTTCTATGTGATGGAAGTAATGCAACCGGAATAACATTTAAGCATAACTTCTTGGCAGTATAAGCAGTGCTGAGTCAGCAAGGCGTTAATGGGTATATAACAACCTTATGTATTTATATATCTCTTTAGAAAGTATCTATCAAAGCAGACTTCTGACCAAATATCCGTCTGAGCTGTTGTCAAACTTTTTTGAAGCATGAGATCTTACATAAACTGGCCCTGGTTATTATGCCACACTATCACCAGGTGATGTGTTGTTTCTGCCACAAGTTCTTCAAGTGCTTTCTAAAAAAAATTCTGAAACCTCCCAATCTCTTTTCTCAAGCTTTGAAATCCCTAAAATTCAGATTTCAAGATAATCCACGCAACTCAGAATGACAGCAATTCCATTGACCGATTGGAATGCATTTTTTAACCATTTTATTTTGTCACTCAACCTTCCTCGAAACACTCAAATTCCCCGGGCAATGGCCTGTTACGGGTAATGGCCCTATCTGTTGTCAATTTTACGTAGCATGATCATTTACTTACTTTCCATTAGCTTTACAGACAGGGTGGAAAACAGGTTCACTCCAATATGCTTTGACCTTCCCCGTGAATTGCACGGCTGACATTTTTGCCTGGATGTCCGGTGCTTCGAGCTGTGCCGTTGTGTCAGATTCCCTGATGAATATCAGTGCAGAAAATGTGTTGCTGGAAAAGCGCAGCAGGTCAGGCAGCATCCAAGGAGCAGGAGATTCGACGTTTCGGGCATAAGCCCTTCTTCAGGAATGAGGAAAGTGTGTCCAGCAGGCTAAGATAAAAGGTAGGGAGGAGGGCCTAAGATAAAAGGTAGGGAGGAGGGATATCAGTGCAGTCAGTATCACTAGTTAAGATTAATAACAGTCATACTTAACATTTGGCGGGTCCTGTTTCAAGTGTCATTTCATTAAAAAAATTGTCAATGAGTTTAAAATGTGGGCAGCTTCAGGGCGTGCCGGTGGGAGGGGTAAGAGAGTTGACTTTTGAAAGCTGTAACTATCACTTGATACAGTAAGTAGAACATTTGCAAATACCACCCCCACTGTCCATGACAGGGAGAGATAATGTACTTTCAAGGGCAAGACTGCAGAATGGCACGATGGCACAGTGGTTAGCACTGCTGCCTCACAGCGCCAGAGACCTGGGTTCAATTCCCGACTCAGACGACTGTCTGTGTGGAGTTTGCACGTTCTCCCCGTGTCTGCGTGGGTTTCCTCCGGGTGCTCCGGTTTCCTCCCACATTCCAAAGATGTGCGGGTCAGGTGAATTGGCCATGCTAAATTGCCCGTAGTGTTAGGTAAGGGGTAAATGTATGGGTGGGTTGCGCTTCGGAGGGTCGGTGTGGACTTGTTGGGCCGAAGGGCCTGTTTCCACACTGTAAGTAATCTAATCTAAAAATGTCAAATTCACAGCTTGCAGGAAGTTGTAACCAGTGCTGTCAAGTGGGAGCGCACCTCCCACCTTCCAACTTGAACAAGTCCAGTTGAGCACTCCCTTTCCTTCACTGCTGAGCAACACTGGGACGCTACCAAACCTGATTCCCACCTTCGGGTTTGATAAACACCCCAGGTTCCCATCTGCACGACTGCTGCGCGTGGAAAAGCCGACCTGCAGTCGGTACGTTTTCCAAATTGGGTGTGCATTATCAGCTTCGAAACTTTACCCTGGACACACACACAAAAAAAGTCTTTCATCTATTTTCTCACCCTTTGTTTAAAAAGAAATGGGACCTGGTCCACTCGAAACAAAAGTAAATGGGGGGAGAAAGAAGGACTTTGCGTTTTGTTGCGAAGCGATATGATTCATCGACGTGTGGAGGTTCGTCGTGAAGTGGAGTCACGATTGCAAAAAGGGGTGTGAGGCAATAAATTGTACAAAGCACGATCCAACAAGGACCAATGAGGTAATAAGGTCATTGTACCTCTTTTTTTGGATTCATGGCACATGGGTGTTATCTGGCTGACCCATTCCGATGGGGGCGAGCTGTCTTCTTGATCTGCTTGCAGCCCATGTGGCCTGGGTAGTCCCACAATGCTGCTGGAGAGGGAGCTGTAGGAATTAGACCTGGCAGCAGCAGTAAAGGAGTGGCGATTATATTTCCCAGTCAGGGTGACCCATGCTTTGAAAGGCTTTGTTTTTGCCAGCTGGTGGGTGTTCCCTTCTAGCTGCTGCGTTTGTTCCTCTCGAGGTTGCAGGTTTGAGAAGCTTTGGTTTGTGATTGCAATGCAATTGACGATAGTGCACACGAAGGAATTAAAGGCTACGGGGAGAACGCTGGTTAGTGGAGTTGAAATGCCCATCAGCCATGATTGAATGGCGGAGTGGACTCGATGGGCCGAATGGCCTTATTTCCACTCCTATGTCTTATGGTCTTACAGTGCACACTGCTGCCTCTGTGCAGCGTAAAGCAGAAGTGACCATTGAGAGTTAAAGTGATCTATTCGAGGGGCAGGGAGGTGGCTGGGCCGTGGGGATCCTGGATATAGCTGCAGAGAGGTGCATAGCGAGCTAGCCGCAACAGAATGATGAAAATTGGAGAAAACGCGCAAGTTAGATTTAAAAAGCAAAGCTAACTAGGGCACTGCTGCAATATGTGACAAGGTATTACTGTTACAAATGTGCTGGATGAGGCAGAAGCACGTGAGGTTAAGAAAAAAATAGCAATCACAGCGATCTACCAAGTACCAGGAATTGAAATTTGGCTTTTTCCCCGAGGTCAGGACGTTCCCAGCTGTGAACACCTGACCTGGGGCAAAGGTCAGCTTTTGGCCCTGGGAACAGTGGGAGCCATGGCGGGTGGACATCAGGAACAGAATGGCACATCTGGGTGGAGAGGGTGAAGATCTATGTCAGCTCGTCGGCATTTTAGCAAAGATAGGACACAATTTAAAAATGAAATAGCTTTCCTGAAACACGTCTATACCAAGTAATGCCACTTCACGCCCTTCGCCCATCACCAATCATAGTCTCCATGGCAACACATGCCCCTCCCCCACCCCCAAGGGCACTTAATAGCCACTGCACCAACCAAGCGTCAACGCGTGTTAACCCATGCATCCCCCCACCCATCTCTCACATCTACAGTGCCAACTCAATGGGTATCCATTGGGACAGGCCTTACAACCAACGCTGAAATGAGACAAAATTAAGTGTCCATTGAAGAATTTATTAATTTATAAATGCACTCTAGTTGATTTTGCTTTTTTAAAAAAAACTTATTTAATGCATTTCGCGTTGTTTTACAAACACTCAGTTGAAACTCATTGTTGTACTTCGGTGTCTGTAACCACTTGGTGCTGTCAGTTAAACGGTGAACTGAGAGACACCACACTTTGACAATGGGAGGTTGTGAAATCAGTCAGGCAGCCCTAATCTAGTAATGATAGCCATCAGGTTTTCCACGTAATAATACACACTAAAAATATTTAAATTGCAGGAACTTTAAGATTAGATTAGATTACTTACAGTGTGGAAACAAGCCCTTCGACCCAACAAGTCCACACCGACCCGCTGAAGCGCAACCCACCCATTCCCCTACAGTTACCCCTTAAATTCCTTAGCAGCTTCTGTTAGCAATTTCCAACAGGGTGGCATTTCTGATGAGTTTATGTACAATCATGTCTGCATTTAACAATTACAAAGGGCACGCAAAGGTGTTCGAGGACAATTTTATTAAGGGGTAACTTTTCTCTCTCACCCTGTCAAATTATTCAGCATCTTTAAACCTTCTTCTAAGCTAAAGTGTGCTAGTCACATTTTGGGTGTCCTGTGAGTGAAAACTCCAATCTGTCTGCGGCAGTTGCCATTTCTCACATCAAACCCTTACAGTGTGGAAGCAGGCCGTTTGGCCCATTGGGTGCACACTGACCCTCCAAAGAGCATCCCACCCAGACCTCCCCCATCCCTGCAATTCCCATGGCTAAACAATCGAGCCTGCAAATCCCTGGATGTTAGGGGCATTTAGATGGCCAATCCACCTCACCGTTTGGGCTGTGGGTAGAGACCAGACATGGGGAGAATGTGCAGACTCCGCACAGACAGGGTGTAATCGTACCCCGGCCCCTGACGGTGTGAGGCAGCAGTGCCACTGGAGTTGCCTTGGTGAACGATGGATGTGCCACTTGGAATTAGGCCCCAGTTCCCACTCACCCGCTTCCCCCGGGAGAAGAAGAGATGATGTGTGGGCTTTGGGAACCATTTTCGTTATCACAAAGAGGCTCTCCAGAGAGATTCCGGTTCAAGTTTTCCTGGTGAGAATATATTCAAGGAACAAGTTAGGGGGAAAGAGTAAAAGTAGAAGGGTAACAATATTGATCGATGGTGGATTGAAGTTGATGAGGAACAATGACCTTGGGGTTGGATGGACAGAATAAAAACACAGCTGTAACATTGCCTGTTGAGAGTGAAGAGATGAAGGGGCCGATCTGGGGACAGCTTTCAGGGGAATATAAACCCACAGATTGGCAGTGTGCACTCTCAGTAGAGACACTGCAGCCACACGCCAATGCTTCTCAATCCTGCAGTCTCTGCCATCGAGAAGGATAAAGACAGCAGACACATGGGAACTGTGTGAATTTATAGATTCTCACAGCGCAGAAAAGGCCCTTTCACCCGCTGCCATGACTACCGCTTAAAGTGCATTAATCCCAATTTCCTGCACTTGTCCCACATCCCCGAATGTTATGATAGTTGAAGGGCTCACCCAAGTATTTGTTAAAGTTTAGAAGGTTTCTGGCCTTTGCTTCCTTTCCTGGCTGTGCCTTCCAGATTCCCACCATCGGAGACAAAACGTTTTTTTCCAAATCCCTGCTTAACCTCCTGTTTTCCCTAAAACTAAGCCCCCTCGTGGTTAACCCCTGACTCAGGCTGCTCTGTATTCACCCTGTCCATACCCCTCATCATCTCATACACCTCAATCAAATCGCCTCATTTACACAGGAACAAAGGAGGTGCTAAAAGCAAGGGAGCTGATTAATTCAATATACACAGACAAGGACCGAATTTTAGTAATCACACACACACACTCACACACACATTCACACACTCACACACTCATACCGA
>NC_083435.1:17370675-17380675 GCF_020745735.1 Hemiscyllium ocellatum
TGACACACACACTCACACAGACACACTCACAAACACACACACTCACACACACCTTACACACATACACACTCAAACACTCTCTCATACACACAAACTCAAACACACCTCACACATACACATACACACACACACTCACCCACACACACACACTCTCACACACACACGTACACCCACACGCACACACGCAGACATACACACACACTCACACACACACTCACACAAACACACACTCATACACACACCCACTCACACAAACACACTCACACACACACCCGCACACACACTCACATAGACACACGCACACATCCACTAACACACACACATATACACACATCCCCCCCCACACACACCCCAAACACAGACATCCCACAAACACACACGCACACACACACTCTCACCCCTCCACCCACACAAACACTCACACACACACACGCGCACACACACTCTCACACACTCACACTCACTCACACACACCCCACACACACACACACCCACACACTTACCCACACACACACACCCACACACTTACCCACACACACACACCCACACACACACATACAACCACACACACACACCCCACACACACCCACACACTTTCACACTCACGCACACACACACACTCACACACATACACACACACCCCACACACACAACGCCACATACACAACATACACACAACCAGACACACCCCTCACACACACAGACACACTCACACACACACACCCACAACATATACCCACACACACATACACACACATACACCTGCCCCCACACAGACACACCCCACACACACCACACTCACACGCACACACACACACATACACCCACAAACAGATGCACTCACACGCACACACCACACACACACACACATCCCCCCACACACACCCCAAACGCACACATCCCACAAACACACACACACATACACAAACACTCGCACACACACACGCGGACACATACACTCACACACACACTCACTCACACGCAAACACCCCACACATACACACCCCACGCACACCCCCCACACACACACCCCCACACACACATACATACACCCCCACACACACACACACCACATACACACACCCACACACACCCCGCCCCACACCCACTCACACACACACTCACACACACATACACCCACACACACCCACACATACACATGCACACACATATACCCACACACCCTCACATAGGCACACACACACATACACACACAAATGCACATACATACCCCCACCCACCCACACCCACACACCCCCACACACACCCACACACACCTACACACACACAAGCACACACACACTCACTCATATACACACACACACTCACACACACATGCACCCAAACACGCTCAAATAGAAACACTCACACACACAATCACAAACACCCACACTCACACACCCACACACACTCTCACACTCACACACTTCACACTCACACACTCACACACCCCCCACACACCTCACACACACACACACACCCCACACACATACAAATACAGCACACACACATCCACACTCACACACGCACACACACGCATGCACGCACACACACCAGACACCCACACCATACACATACCCCTCACACACATACACACACCCCACACACACATACACCCACCCACACACACACACCCCACACACATACAATCCACACACACAACCATGCTCATATCCACACACACACCCACACACACAATCCCACACACTCAGACGCAACCCCCCACACACATAGACACACACACTCACACACAGACACGCGTGCACACACATACACCCACACACACACATCCCACACACCCACACACACACACACACACACACACACACACACACACGCCCACGCGCACACACAAGGCACATACACCCATACACACCCCACACATACCCACACATTTTCACGCACACACACACACACACTCACACACGCATACACACACACATCCCACACACACCCCCACACACTTCCACACACACTCACACACATACACACCCCACACCCACACACACATACACACTTATACACCCACACACACTCACATAGACACACACACCCTCACACTCACACACACATAAACCCACACATGCACTCATATACACCCACCCACACACACACACCCCACACACACACACCACACACAACCACACACACACACTCACACACGCAAGCACACACACCCTCACTTACATACACACACACATACACCCACCCACACACACACACTCACACACACACTCACTCACATAGACACACACACTCACACACATTCACAAATACACAGACTCATACCCACACACACACACACACACACATCCCACACACACACACACCCCACACACCCATCCACACACTTTCACACACACACCACGCACTCACACACACACTCACGCACACATACACCTACCCCCCCACACACATACACTCACACTCACACACACACACACCCCACACACACACATCCCACGCACACACACCCCACACACACCCACACACTTTCACACCCACACACTTTCACACACACTCACGCACTCACTCACACACACACACTCACGCACACATACACCTACCCCCCCACACACATACACTCACACTCACACACACACACCCCACACACACACATCCCACGCACACACACCCCACACACACCCACACACTTTCACACCCACACACTTTCACACACACACACACTCTCACACACACATACACACATACACACATCCCACACACACACCCCCACACATACACCCACACACTTTCACACACACGCACACACACACTCACACACACATATACTTACACACACACCCCACACACACAACCCCACATACACACCACACACACAACCAGACGCACCCCTCACACACACACACATGCACACTCACACACACTCACACCCACGCACACCCACAACATATACCCACACACACATACACACACGTACACCTACCCCCACACAGACACACCCCACACACACACCACACTCACACATTCACACACACAAGCACACACACACATGCCCACATATACCCACACACACTCACATAGAAACACACACTCACACTCACACTCACACACCTACACTCACAAACACACACACTCACACACATACTCGCTCACACCCCCCACGCACATACACGCACTCACACATACACACACACACACACACACGCCCCCCACATACACACACTCAAAATAACACACACCCACAAACACACACACACGCACACTCACGCACACACCCCACACACACACACTGACTCACACACACCCACACACATACACACACAAACGCACACACACATAAACCCCCTGCCCACACACATACACCCCACCCACACACACACCCACACACATACACACACACACAACCCACACAAACATACACACACACATACACGCACATCCCCCCACACACACACCCCAAACACACACATCCCCCAAACACACACACCCTCCCACACCCACACCCACACAAACACTCGCACACACACACACGCGCACACACACTCCACACATACACACCCCACGCACACCCCCACACACACACTCCACATACATACATACACCCACACACACACACCACATACACGCACCCCACACACAACCCACACACACACCCCCACACCCACATTCACACACATATACCCATACACACACACCCACACTCACACACATACACACACATACACCCACACACACTCACATAGACACAGACACACTTACACACACACATGCACATACATACACCAACCCACACACACCCACACACCCCCCCACACACCCACACACACACCTACACACACACAAGCACACACACACTCACTCACTCATATACACACACACACTCACACACACATGCACCCAAACACACTCACATAGAGACACTCACACGCACAATCACAAACACCCACTCTCACACACCCACACACACTCTCACACTCACACACTTCACACTCACGCACTCACACACACACACCCCCGACACACACCTCATACACACGCACACCCCACACACACACACCCCACACACACACACACACACACACCCACACACAAATACACCACACACACATCCACACACACACACGCAGACACAACCCACACACACAACCACGCACATATCCACACACACACCCACACACACAATCCCATACACCCACACGCACCCCCCACACACATACATCCACACACACTCACATAGACACACACGCACACATACACCCACACACACTCACACACACACATGCTCGCACACACATACACCTACACGCACACATCCCACAAACACACACCCACACCCACACCCACACACTCTCACACACACACGCACACGCACACACTCACACACACACACTCACACACACACATACACACACACCCCCCACACACACCACACACCCTTACTCACACGCACACGCACACTCACATCGACACACACACCCACACAAGCACACACCAATCCACACCCACACACACACGTACCCACACACACTCACATGGACACACACACACACTCACACACAAACACACACATAAACATACTCAGAAACACTCACACTCACACACAGCCTACACACATACACACTCACACACACACACTCAAACACATCCCCCCACACACACACCCACCCATAGACACACACACACAAACAAACTCTCACACACGCACATCCCCCACACACACACTCCCACACACACCACACAAACACACATACACACACACTTACACACACCCACACACACATACATAAACACATACACACACACATACACCCAGCCCCACACACACACAGACACACTCCACACACTCACACACCCCACACACACATACCCCCCACACGCAACCCACACCCCCCCCACACACACATATACACACACATATGCCCATGCACACACACACGCCACATACACCCCCCCACACACACACACACTCACACAGACACAAGCACACACACACTCACACACATACACCCACACACACCCACACAATTTCATGCACACACACATACACACACACATCCCACACACACACATCCCAAACACTTTCACACACACGCACACACATACACACCCACACCCACACACACATACACACATATACACCCACACAAACTCACATAGACTCACACACACACTCTCACTCACACACACATAAACACACACATGCACTCACATACACCCACCCACACACCCCACACACGCACACACACACACACGCACACACTCACACACACACACTCACACATACACGTACACACACACACACACATACAACCACACACACACACGCACTAACACACACACACACGTGCGCACACACATATACCCACACACACACCCCCCACACACACCACACACCCAACTCTCACACACACTCTCACACACACACGCACATGCACACACTCACATAGACACACACACCCACACAAACACACACCAATCCACACCCACACACACACGTACCCACACACACTCACATGGACACACACACACCCACACACAATCACACACACAAACATACTCAGAAATACACACACTCACACACACACACACACCCTACACACATACACACTCACACACTCACACACTCAAACACATCACCCCCCACACACACACACACCCACAGACACACGCACACACACAAACTCTCACACACTCACATCCCCCACACACACTCCCACACACACCACACAAACACACATACACACACACACATACACCCAGCCCCACACACACACACAGACACACTCCACACACTCACACACCCCACACACACACACCCCACACGCAACCCACACACCCCCACACACTCGCACACCCACACACACACATACACACACACATACGCCCACGCACACACACGCCACATACACCCACCCCCCCACACACACTCACACAGACACAAGCACACACACACACTCACACACATACACCCACACACACCCACACAATTTCACACACACATGCACACACACACACTCACACACACATACGCACACACATACACACGCACACATCCCACACACACACATCCCACACTCTTTCACACACACGCACACACGTACACACCCACACCCACACACACATACACACATATACACCCACACAAACTCACATAGACACACACACACTCTCACTCACACACACTTAAACACACACATGCACTCACATACACCCACCCACACAACCACACACACTCACACACACAAGCACACACACCCTCACTCACATACACACACACACTCACACACACATACACCCACCCACACACACACACTCACACACATTCACATAGACACACGCACACTCATACACATTCACAAATACACAGACTCATACACACACACATCGCACACACACAAGCACACACACACTTTCACACACACACACGCACACCCACACTCTCACGCACTCACTCACATACACACACACACTCACACACACATACACCTAGCCCCCATACACACATACACTCACACACACTCACATAGACACAGACACACACTCACACACACACACACACCCCACACACACATCCCACACACACACCCCACACACACCCACACACTTTCACACACACACCCACACACACATGCACACATATACACCATCACAAACTCACATAGACACACACACACTCTCACTCACACACACATAAACACACACATGCACTCACATACACCCACACACACAACCACACACGCACTCACACACACAAGCACACACACCCTCACTCACATACACACACACACACTCACACACACATACACCCACACACACACTCACATAGACACACGCACACTCACACACATTCACAAATACACAGACTCACACACACACCACACACACATCCCACACACACACCCCACACACACCAACACACTTTCACACACACACATACACACACACAACCCCCACACACCCACACACTTTCACACACACTCACACACACATACACATACACACACCCCACACACACACCCACATACACACGACACACACAACCAGACACACCCCTCACACACACACATACACACTCACGCACACACACCCACACACACCGACAACATATACCCACACACACATACACCTACCCCAACACAGACACACCCCACACACACACCACACTCACACACACACAAGCACACACACACATACACCCACAAACAGATGCACTCACACACACACACCCACACACACACCCCACACACGCACACACACATACATACACTCACACACACACACTCCACACACCACAACACACATAAACATATACACACACGCACACACGTACACACAAACACACCCCGCACATACACCCACACACATATACACACATACACACACACATACACCCACCCACACACACACCCACACACACACTCACCCACACACACACACACTCACCCATACACAAGCACACAGACATAAACACTCACACACACATACACCCACACCCACACACACACACCGACAACATATACCCACACACACACATACACCTACCCCCACACAGACACACCCCACACACACCACACTCACACACACACAAGCACACACACACATACACCCACAAACAGATGTACTCACACACACCACCCCCACACCACACACACACACACACACTCACACATACACACTCCTGACACCACACCACACACATAAACATACACACTCACACACACGCATGTGCACACGTACACACAAACACACCCCACACACACACATACACCCACACACATATACACACACATAAACATACACACTCACACATACACGCGCGCACACGTACACACAAACACACCCCACACACCCCACACATACACCCACCCACACACACACACATACATAAACACATACACACAAATACACCCAGCCCCACACACACATACCTCCCACACGCAACCCATACACCCACACACACACTCACCCACACACACACAGACATACCCACACACACATACACCCATACCCACACACACACTCACACACACACCACACACACACACCCCACACACACACATACATCCACACACACTCACATAGACACACACACACCCACACTCACACACATTCACACACACACACTCATACACACGCACACATACACTCGCGCCCACACACACCCCACAGACATCCCACACACACACCCCACACACACACCCACACACACACACCCACATACACACATACACACACTTTCACGCACACACACCCACACACACATACATACACCCACCCACACGCACACACACCCCACACACACACACCAGACCCAAACGCACATACACCCACACACACATACACCCACAAACACTCAAAAAGACACACACCCACTCTCACTCACATACACACACACACTCACACACACACATACACCCACCCACACACACTCACATGCACACACACACTCACACGCACACACACACACCACACACACACACATTTACCCACACACACTCACATAGACACACACTCACACTCACGCACACACATATATACCCACACACACTCACACACCCACACTCTCAAACACACACACTCACACACACACACACACGCACACACACCACACACACCTACACGCACTCACACACACCCCACGCACGCCCACACTCACACACACGCACTCACACACTCACACACGCCCCCACATAAGCACACTCATAATAAAACGCACCCACAAACAAACACACATACATGCACATGCACACACCCCACACACACATGCACACACTCACACACACCCCACACACACCCACATTCACACTCACACTAACGCACACACACACTCACACACATTCACACACACACACGCCCACACACACACAACCCACACACACATACACACACATCTCCCCACACACATCCCACAAACACACACATGCACACACACATTCACACACATCCCCAAACACACACACCCTCCAACACCCACACCCACACAAACACTCACACACACACACACGCACACACACTCACACACACACACACACCCCACACACACCCCCACACACCCCCTCCACACACACACGCACCCACACCCACACACACATACACACACACACACGCCACATACACGCACCCCCCACACACCCCCACACACACACCACCACACACCCCCCACACACTCACACACTCACACACACATACACCCACTCACACACACCCACACACACACATACACACGCATACACCCACACACACTCACATAGACACACATGCTCACACACATACATACACGTGCACAGACACACATGCACATACATACACCCACACACCCACACACACACACCCCACACACACCCAAACACACACACTCACACACACACAAGCACACACACACACTCACACACGGCCCCCACATACACACTCTCAAAATAACACCCACCCACAAACACACACACTCACACACACACACGCCCACATACACATGCACCCCCCCAACCACACACACATACACCCCCTCCACACACACACCCACACACATACACACACCCACACACACATACACACACATCCCACAAACACACACACCCTCCCACACCCACACCCACACAAACGCTCACACGCACACACATGCGCGCATACACACACTCACACACACACACCCACACACACCACCTCCACACACACACACCACACACACACATACACACACACTCACACACACACACACCCACACACTCACATAGACACTCACGCTCACACACACACGTGCGCACACACACACACAAGCACACACACTCACT
The DNA here is from genome assembly GCF_020745735.1 of Hemiscyllium ocellatum. Classification (NCBI taxonomy): domain Eukaryota; kingdom Metazoa; phylum Chordata; class Chondrichthyes; order Orectolobiformes; family Hemiscylliidae; genus Hemiscyllium; species Hemiscyllium ocellatum. The sequence continues at coordinate 17,380,428 of NC_083435.1, forward strand.
CATATATACACACACACTCACACACACATGCACCCAAACACACTCACATAGACACACACACACAATCACAAACACCCACACTCAAACACCCACTCAGGCGCAACCCCCCACACACACCCCACACACACGCACCCAACATACACACTCACACACACACAAATGCACGCACACACCTACACACACCCCACACACACGCACCCAACATACACACACACACACACACCGCACACACACACCCCACACATACA
>NC_083435.1:17385675-17388175 GCF_020745735.1 Hemiscyllium ocellatum
CCTCAAATAGACACACATAGATTCACACACATACACCCACACACACACAGACACACCCCACACAAACACACCACACACATTCACACACTCACATTCACACACACATACACATACACACTCACTCAAACACACCCACACGCACACGGACCCCATACACACACGCACACCCGCACACATACACACCAACACCACACACAAGCCCCCCCCACACACACCCACACACCACACACACACACACGCACGCAAACACACACACACACCCACCCCACACACGCACACACACTCACACACACGCACTCACCCCACACACACACCCCACACACACACACACAAACACACACACCCCACACACGCACACACACAATCACACACATGCACTCACACACTCACACGCTAGCACACCCCACACACACACCCACACCCACACACACACTTCACATACACACGCACACACACACACTCACACACACACACACATACACACACACACATACATCCACTCACACGCACACACACTCCCCACACACACACCCCACACATACACCCACACACACATACACACACACAAACACACACACAAAACCCACACACACTCACAAACACACACACTCACACACACACATTCACACACCCCACACACACATACACCCACACACACATACACACACATACAACCACACACACCCCTCACACTCACACACACTCACACTCACGCACACCCCACACACACACATGCACTCACACACACATAACACTCACACAGACACACACATTCACACACACACACTCATACAATTACACACCCACATTCACACACACACACACACACACGTATACAAACACACCCCACACACACCACACAGACAAACTCAAACACACACAAGCACACACACACATACACCCACACCCACACACACTCACACACCCACAAACACACACACCCCACACACGCACACACACACTCACACACATGCACTCACACACTCACACGCTCGCACACCCCACATACACACCCCACACACACACACCCCACATACACACCCACACCCACACACACACTTCACATACACACGCACACACACTCACACACACACACACATACACACACACACATACATCCACTCACACGCACACACACTCCCCACACACACACCCCACACATACACCCACACACACATACACACACACAAACACACACACAAAACCCACACACACTCACAAACACACACACTCACACACACATTCACACACCCCACACACACATACACCCACACACAGATACACACACACACAACCACACACACCCCTCACACACACACTCACACACACACTCACACTCACACACATCCCACACACACATGCACTCACACACACATACACACTCACACAGACACAGACATTCACACACACACACTCATACACTCACAAACACACATTCACACACACTCACACACACACGTATACCCACACACACACCCCACGCAAACACTCACACACACTCACACACCCACACACACACTCACATCTCACAAACACACACTCACACCCCCCCCCACACACATATACACACACATTCACACACACACACCCCTCACACACACATGCACACACACGCGCACACACACACTCACACACACACACACGTACATCCACACACATGCACACACACTCACACTCACACACACACCACACACACACATACCCACACACACACGCGCACACACACACACTCGCACACACCCCCAACACACACACACACACCACCCATAGTCTCGCACACAACCACACACACCCCCATACACACATACACAAACACCCCACACACACCCATACACACCCCACTCATATACACCCGCACATGCACACACACACATACATACACCCACCCACACATACACCCACACACACACCCTAAATACACACATACACCCACACACACTCACACACACAGACAGACACGCACACACGCACACACACACATACACACACTCAAACACACACACTCACACACACACACATACACCCCCCCACACACCCCACATACACACACTCATACACACCCACACACACACACACCCCACACACACAAACGCATGCACACACACATGCTTACGTGCGCACACACACACTTACACAAACACACACACGCTCACATACACATTCACACACACACACACACACACTCACATAGACACATACAGAGTCACACACACACTCATACACACACACACCCCCACACACACCACACACACATCCCACACCCATACACACACACCCCACACACACGCGCTCACACGCACACTCACATATACACACACACACACTCCCCCCACACACAAACACACACTCACACACACACAAACACACACTCACCCCTCACACGCACACACACGCACATACACACACACACTCACACACACAGAAGCCCACACACACTCACACACACACGCACACACACACACGCACACCCCACACTCACACACACACTCACACACACACG